>NW_015627540.1:290760-301667 GCF_001515625.1 Sinocyclocheilus rhinocerous
TCGCGCTGTGGATCGCCGGATCGGCTTTCACCGTGGACGAAGCGGAGTCCAGCCCGGGGTCGTCACATGTGGTTGCCGCAAGCCCACCAGCCGCTCCTTCGTCGAATCCGCCAGCCGCGCTGTTCTCAAGCCCGCCGGCCTCCGCTCACTCAGCCCGCCGGCCGTTCCTCACTCTAGGCCGCCAGCCGCCGCTCACTCTAGCCCGCCGTGTGTGACGCTGTGTGTTTCGTTGCGAAAGCGAAACTACTTTGTTTGGCCTTCCAAAAGAGGACACAACTAGAAAGAAAGTGGTTAAGTTGTATTTACAACACTGTTCCAGAACCGGTCAACCCAAATATTCAGATGTGTGCAGCGCATTTTGCGGAGGATGGTTTACTGATCCAGGGAGAGTAACGTTAGACTTGCCGCAGTCACACTACACTTTGAGCATGCGAAATTTGTTCGGACGCTGCAACGATCGTGGTATGACGTCATGCTCTGCAGCGTCTTTTAAAAATCTTATATTCAACACATAAACAATAATAATACACCTAAAATGTAAAAACATACAATCTACTCCACTTTCCTGCAGCACTGCAGTTTATATTCTTTTAATTCATATAGGAGGTCATGCTGTGACGTATCGATCTGCTGTTGGTCACATGGTGTCACGTGATGCGAATTCGCAGGCCAGAGTTCACCAAGCTTGAACTTTGGAACGCAGCGAAATACGAAAACCATAGATATGTATAGATAGATGCCCCATTCGACGGCTCCAGGCACAGATGCGGCCGCCATCTTGGAACGGTCAACTTGACGTCATTCACCATACTGTAGGTTCTCACTTTTAATTCAGATAGGAGGTCATGCTGTGACGTATCGATCTGCCGTTGGTCACAGGGTGTCACGTGATGTGAATTCACAGGCCAGAGTTCACCAAGTTTGAACTTTGGAACGCAGCGAAATGCGAAAACTTTTCGCACGGGCTTGCGTTTCCGGTCTGACACCTTCGCATGCTTATGAATGGAAGTCAATGGAGCGAAACGTGCAGTGTGACCGTGGCATAAGTCATTATAATCAGTAATTATGTCCCCACTGGATGCTACAAATGCCTCGTTAGTAATGGGTTTTATTGTTTTTGTCTTGTCGCGCTGGGACACAGGGCATCACAGTATAGTAGGGGCGTAACATTTCCGTCACACGCTTGAGGTATTCAGCCAATCACATTTAAAAAATAGGCATGCTAATAAGCAACTAGCTAATAGTAAGAATTGGTCACTATACTAAAGTGTTACCATAATTCCTTTCACATATTTCAATTCAGCTTTGCCATCACAGGAATTAATCAAATTTAAAAATATATAAAAATAGAAAACTGTTATTTTAAATGGTAATAATATTTCACAATATTACTGTTTTTACTGCATTTTTGTACAATGTAGAGCCTTAGTGAGCGTAAGAGACTTGAAAAACACGAAAAAAAGAAAGAGAAAATCCAAGTACCAGGTGAGATTGTACAACTATAAACACCACACACTGTCGGTCTGTTATAATGGTTTGCTATATGGATGGGAACATTTTTTTCAAGGTTCATTCGATGCCAAGAGTTGGGTGAGACTGATGCGTGTTAACATTCTGATGACAAGGAAAATCAAACAATACTCCAGCAGCCATCTGGGACAAGGCTCTGGTACTGAAGACATTTAACATGCCGTATGTTAGTGCTCGCTCTCCGTCTGAAGCTCTTGAGCGGTGTGTGGGATGCAGAGAACCGCACAAGTTCAACAATGTGGGCTGGAGATGGACGAGACTAAACAAGCAGAGCTGTGACATGTGATGCGTTCTTGAGATTAGCTTTAGGTTTGGCCCCTATGTTGTATCTCTCTCTCTCTGGGACTGTGTCAGGTGACCGAGGAAAATAAGTTTCAAGAAGCAACTTGCCTAAAGCCACTGTCTGTTGTGAATCACAATCCGTGGCTTACTATTTCCTACTGTATGATGCATGTTAGCCAGGCATTTTGACGAGACACTGGAGCCATTTTTCTCCATGCACAGTTTTAGACAGGAAGATCTGGTTTGGGACAGTAAGCTACCACCTAGCAATGCCCTAACAACCAACCAGAATACCTAGCAACAGAGCTGCGACATGCTTTGATCTCGCCGCCACGCGGTCACATGGTTCATGGAGCTCTCAATAGTTCCAAACAACTCCACGCTGTCAATATGTTTGAATGCAGTTTCACTATATTTGCAGTATATATATATATATATATATATATATATACACACACACACACACACACACACACACACAAAACAGTTCTTTCTGATCCTCAAATCTGATTGGCTGATAAGAATGCGATATTACACTGATGACAGAGCTCCTCCAAACTTTTCACCGTTTGTATCACTCCGCTTGCCGTATTTCTCACAGCGATTGTCATGGCGGATGCCCCACATATTCAATCTTTATTCTATATTTATCTTACTATTTTACACATTTTAGAATAATATCGAAGTCATCAAAATGATAATATAACTCAAATGTAAGGATTGGGAAGTATGCAATGACCAAAAAATGTTAAATAGCCCATAACGATCTTAGATTTTGGCTTCTTCTTTTAGATTATAGCTGTGCTTACACTGTGCATTTTAAATTTTGAAGTTTTGTGGATTTTAGTTCATGCTTATTAGCTCTGAAGCCATCTATATGATAATTTTCTCCTAAAAATGTTCTCATTATACACTCAAGTAACTCTTGTTATGACAGATTTGAAATGCTCCCTATAATGAGAATCTCCCACCCCCTAATACAACAAAATATCCAATCATGGTTCATGAATGTTATGTAACTAAAACTTATTGGCTATTTATGAAAAAAAATGACTAGCCTTCAGTAGGCTATGTCCCACCCAAACTTCCTGTTTCAACAGGAAATACATCAACCCAGCAAAACCCCTCGATTTAACCCCTCAAAAAGTTTTTAAAATTATACACACACACACACACACACACACACACACAAAACAGTTCTTTCTGATCCTCAAATCTGATTGGCTGATAAGAATGCGATATTACACTGATGACAGAGCTCCTCCAAACTTTTCACCGTTTGTATCACTCCGCTTGCCGTATTTCTCACAGCGATTGTCATGGCGGATGCCCAAATCCACTAAAATTTAAAAAATAATATTGTTTTTGTCTCACAGAATGTTGTTTTAAGAGTTTTTTTTAGGTGATAATGTACTTGTTTAGACTTTAAATATGCTGTTTGTTAATACCCTTACGAAAATTAACCATGGTTTTATTGTAGTAAAAGTGTAGTAACCATGTTTCTTGGCGTATTGATTACCATTTGTATAACCACAGTTTTACTACAAATACCATGGTTAAACTATGGTTAGTGTAGCAAAACCATGGTTAATTTGTGGTTACCATGGTTTAACTATAGTAACCATGTTTTTTTGGTTTAATTTGTAGTAAAACCATGGTTAATTTTCGTGAGGGTAAAGATAACGTCTATTTGAAAATTTGCTTCAACGTTTTCGGACATGTGAGCTCCAGGGCATCAGCAGCCGTTCAGTGCTCCTGAACCCACCGAGAGCAGCCTCACCTCGGCCAGATCTTCTGGAATTTTCCGCTGGCTCTGATGTCTCTATAGTGGTTAAAAATGCTATATAATTCGTTTTGGGTAATTGTGCAGCTAGCTATTTTTTTTTTTTTTCATTTAGCCGCAATTTATATTTGTCTATAAAATGAATGTAAAACATTTAAGCATAAGGTTTTTAACATTAGGCCTATAAGAAACATGAATTCACTCAAGTGTGTCCAAACTTTTGATTAGTAGTGTAGTATTCAGCGCATAGACTCCAGAAGAATCCCATCGAATACTTCAGTATGGCTCTTTAACAGTGTTCAGCTTGTGCAGTGTCGTTTAAAGAACGATTTATTCACTCAGCCGTGAGTGACCGAATCAGCACATCGACAGCGGTCACGTCACATGGGTAGGCTAACGGTTTACCTTTTTCATCCAATTTGTGATTGATTCCTTAATTACCGATCTGATCAAATTACCCAGCTAGCTGCGCATGTTTAACGCCACTCTGCTCCGACAAATTGATAACAGAGAAAAGACAGACAGCGAGTTTGTAGGAAAGAGAGCCTAAGGTCTAATCAGGGCAAAGCCTCTCTATGCTACAATTACGCAAATAACCGAGCAGAGTGACTCATATTTCAAATTCATACCCGCTCGTTTTAATTCAGTGCAGCCGCTGAATGCAAATTAAAGTCTGGTATTGCAGAAATGCTATATAATTCGTTTTGGGTAATTGTGCAGCTATCAACCAACCAGAATACCCAGCAATGACCTAGCAACAGCTTAGAATACCTAACAACTCCGCTTTTAGTTAAAAAACATTACTGTTATGTGAAATCATTTTACAGTACACAAATTATAGGAGAAACCAGAGGTGAAGTGTCAAGGGCACGATGGTGATCATTCCTAGATCATTATACCGCCGAACTTCGGGTACCAACCATTATTATCTCACGTTACGCTGCACTGGCGGTTTTACCCTGAATATGATGCTAATTTAGCTGTTATCCGAGCACTTAGTGCAGCAACTGATCGCAGTTCAGGGTGACTGTGTGTGTCTGTATATGGTTGGTTATGCAGTAGGCACAGTGTGGCCTGACTGAACAGCAGACTGGTTATGCAGCAGATTTCAGGTGAGAGAATCAGGGGGGTTGTCAGGTGTGGGCAGCTGCACCCAGCCGAGCACCGGTGCCTAATGATGGCTCTTTTAATGAGCGCTGATACATGATGAATGCGGCCATATGGTCAGACAGCCTGCCGAAGTCAAGTGCACAATTTTCTTTTAGCATTTAGCAGAGGTAAAGAAGTGATTGCGCGGCGTAGGTTTGTGAACAGCGGGAAGAGAATGTGACCTTCATCCACCCTGCAGAGATTCTGCATTTTAGCTGTACAGTTCAGGAAGTGTTCTTATGAACCGTCATGATCTTTTCTTTACATTACCTACAAATTAGCGAGTGTTATGCAGCCTAATTAGCTTTCAAGCTATGCTATTCACGTCTTTTCATTGCACTGCCGGATCATTTCCTGTGGAAAGCCCAGTAGTCAGTGTGAAATCTAGGAGATAACAAATGGCTGACAATCCCATGAGGCATTAGTGAGGTATGGCAATACATGGAAGAAATTTCAGAATATGAGCGTCTGGGAGATTATATTATGAATCTGAAATGCGTGATATTATTGCCTCAGTGCTTCAGAACTTAGAACAGTCAAATATTTGGCCACACATATTCAATCTTTATTCTATATTTATCTTACTATTTTACACATTTTAGAATAATATCGAAGTCATCAAAATGATTCAGTGCAGCCGCTGAATGCAAATTAAAGTCTGGTATTGCAGAGTCAATGCTTGCCATTGCCGTATATATCATGCATCTGTATTTTTTCATGCTCTTTTTTTTTAAGAATTTACTATGATATGCCAGTTAATGAAGCACTGACCACTACAATTTTCATATAATAGTGGAGGTTTCCAAAAATCAATAAACAAAAGACATATATATATATATGTCATTACAGGGCCAACAGCAGTACTCAAATTTGATTGGTTGATATACATTCCAACAGCACTGGGGCAAGTTCAAGCTCAAACCGGTGTGCACCGTTTTCCTACGGTTTCGTTTTGCACCGTTTTTGTCGGGGCTGAACGCAGCCCTGGACTGCTTGTATCCATTTGCAATGTGGAAATTTCCTTACAGACTTTTTGCAGGTTACATTCATACACCAGTAGGTGGCGACAAGTCTTTATAAATAAGTCGCTGAAAATATTCATTCAACCGATTTGTTCAAATGCACCGATTCATTAAGAATCAAAAGTTACTGTGATTGAATCTCATCGCTGATTTATTCAAAACAAAACCAGTGACGAAACCATTGCATTTCTTGCATTTTTCCCTTTTTACACAACAGTGCAATATAAATCTCAGAATTCTGACTCATGCAGTTCTGAATTAACATCTCTCAGTTCTGACTTTTTTTCTCGAGTCTCACAATTCTGTTTTTTTTTTCCACCATAAAACAGACTTTTGTTTTTAGAATTGCGAGTTTATATCCTGCAATTATGAGTTTATATCTCACAATCGTGAGTTTATATCTCATAATTGTGAGTTTACATCTCATAATTCTCTTTCTTTTTCAAAATTCTGAATCGTAAGATATAAACTCAGAATTGTGGGGGGGTCAGAATTGTGAGATATAAAGTCACAATTACCTTTTTTTTTTTTTTTTTCATCCCGTGGCAGAGACAAGCATTCATAGGAACATATTTCTCAACCTGTTTTCTTTCCATCCTCACTGAGAGCTCGGTTAAATACCGCACCGAGCGTTTGGTTCCGTTAAAACCTCCATGTCCTCCCGCATTGGTAAAACTAAATAGCATTTCAATCTGATCTTTGCTATCCTCCATCATCTCTTCATGCCCCTCTCAAATCTCCCAATAATCCTGTTTAGTCAGGCTGTGTACTTTTCTGTGAAGTGCATGTGTGTGCGTTTAGAGATAGAAAGAGGTAAAGAGGTAAAGAGTGCGAGCGAGAGAATTGGAGAGCGAGCGAGAGTGTGCGAGCAAAAGAGAAAGTCATTCAGCTGTATCAGAGTAGCCGGGGCCATATGCTATTCCTTCTCCAGTTTCCCAGCATGCCTGCTCAAGCCCTCGCCGCTTCAGGTAGAGACACTCACTTAGGGGATGTGAACGGAGTCGCATTGTCCTCTTGCACCAGATGTTATCACGCTCCGCTCGCTAATTGGCTCAGCAAAAACAAAGCAAGAGGATGGAATGCCCCGGCCCACAGGAGCAGTACACAGCCTTCAGCCCAGAGCACCAATAATGATCATACAGACCTCACTGACAGTCCTCTGCAGCAATTAGCAGTCGAGACATACGACTTCCTCCGGCTCTGCCTGTTCCGACACAACATGTCAGTTTTTTTGTTATTCGTGGTGAAGCTGTAATACAAAAAATCATGAATAGTCTTCAAACAAGCCTTCGCTTTCCTCAAGCGGTTGGCAATTCCGATACGAGCGGCTGAACCGAGCTCGGTTTTCAACATGGTGGATTTCCCCACTGTCCTCAGGTTTCTTGTTATTGTTACAATTAAGGTGTTTTCACAGCCATCCTGTGCAGACACAACTGCTAGAGCCATTAGCCGATTTTACAGCTGAAAAACAGAGAGAAGGAGAGAGGAAAGTATGAAGCTTCCTGCGTGTATCCTTAAAAAAATTATAGTCCCAGCAGCAATATTATAGTTTGTAATGATCGTTTTTTTAGTCAAGCTATGATCACATATGTCTATCTATACAACTTTTATTTTTTAATTAATACTTTTATTCAACAAGGACGCATAAAATTGATTATAAGTGACAGTAAAGAACTTAAATAATACAGAAGATTATTCTATTACAAAAGGTTATTTTATTTAAAATAAATGTTGTTCTTTCAAACTTTGTTCATCAAAAAATCCTGAAAAAATTATCACAGTTTCCACAAAAATACTGAGCAGCACAGATGTTTACAACATTGATAAGAAATATTTCTTGAGCACCAAATAAGCATAATAGAAAAATTCCTGAAGGATCATATGACAATAAGACTGGAGTAATGATGCTGAAAATTCAGCTTTGCCATCACAGGAATAAAATGCATTTAAAAATATATTAAAATAGAAAACGGCTGTTTTAAATTGTAATGGTATTTGAATATTATAGTTTTTACTTTATTTTTGATCAAATAAATGCAGCCTTGCCAGCAATGGCGAACTTAAGACGTTAAAAAGTTTAGCGACTTCAAACTTTTAAATAGTATTTATTTATATATTTATTTATTAAAGTCATCATAGGGCAGACTAATTTTAAAATAAAAAAGAAATTGGTATAGTGTTTATTTTTGGTATATTTTATATTTGTTCATGAAAATCATCTAGTTCAGACTAATTTTAAAATATAAATATATGCAATTTAAATATTTAAAAATTACACCATTTTGACACGTAGGTTACCCATCAACTAATGATTTATTTAATATTTAAAAAGTCAGTCATTATTTTAGCAAACTCGCATTCAGTCTGGCTCCATTCTCATATCTAATGACCACTTTTCAGCATCCAATAAGCCCTGCCCTACATTTTACCTCTTATTAAATACTCTGTTTTACTCATAAATGTGGCACATTATGGAATTAAAATATTATTCACATACTTGCTATTCACATTTCACCTTGTCGTTCTGTTCCTGAAGGTTGTGTTCTCTGGTTCCATGTCAAGTTCTAGTAGTGCTGCCTCTCTAAGTGGCAGCAGATGTCTTGTGTGTGTGATCCAGGTCTGGCACTGTTAGCGTGGTATAAGAATGGTCCAGGTCTATTTCAAGGGGATTCACTTAGATTGAGAATGTGAGAATTTCACTGTGATGTGTGATAACCTTGAACAGTGTGAAGAGAAGCAGCACTCTGTACGTCCTACATGATTCTTGGTGCTGTTCCACAGCCTGTGAACTTGGTAAACTAATTTTACTCTGTGCGATCCTGCAGCATAACCAAAAGTTATTGAACAAACTGCTTTGCATATAAACATGCTCATCGGTCTTCATACAGCAGACATAATAAATGCGTATGTGTTCAATTTATTTTCATATAAGGTTATGTTTGTGAGGCACGATATGACTCTGTATCATCCTGAATCCTGGATATTACTCACAAAGCAAAACATTTTTGTCTGCATCCATTTAATTTGTCACAATTTTACTCAAGTTTCACAATTTTCTACATCTGTAATTAAATTCAAAGTGGTCGAAACGCATAATAAACTCATCACTGCAGGTTGTAATTTTAAGGCATCTGAATTTAACGCAATTGTATTGCGTTAAAATGTTTTAGCAGAAGAAATTATGTGTAAATCATTCATAAAAAAACATTTGTATGTAATTGTCCCATTGAATTTAGGTCATTTAGGCTTTATGTACAATTAATGCAGAAATGTCTTCTGTAGTGCTCGTATTTCATGAAGAAGTCCCAATTAAACTGGGAAAGAGTAACAGTTTTTAATTACAATTCTAAATAAGAGGCTTTTCTTTCATCGCAACAGTGTTGGAATAACTCCAGGTCAATATTATGCATTAATTTTCTGTTTGGTGCTATAATAGAATTATATTTTAACATTCAAGATACAGTTCTACTTTTTAAGTATTTGGTATCATTCTCTTCTCTGTGCTGGGAACTCAACTGGGGCTGTCGGCACAGAAAAGTTGTATTCTGTCAATCTCCTGTCGTTCTATGATAGATTGCCCTTTGCGAATGAAAATCCAGTCATGCATGATAAGTAAGGCTGATATCTGGCCATGTGACTGAAATCCATACCCTATAAATGGCTATATTTCAATTCTATGAGGCAAACCACAGGGTTTTTCCCCTGCTGGTAGATACACCATTCTGCAGGCAAAATGCTTCTGTTTTTTGTTTTTTTTTTAGTTTATTAGATCAAAATTGTATAACTCAATAAAGAATAAATGAATAAAGACTGCACAAATTAATTGCATTACAACAGTTGAAATGAGCAGGGAATGCTAACGGATTCACTTTCTCCACGTGATTTATACGTGAGAGTCAAACACATTTATGACCCAGACTTTATGACAGACAGACAGACGTCATCATATTATGTCATGGATGTCAGCAGCTGTCAGTCATCATTACTTGGCAAATATAACTGGCAATCAACCAATCAAAAGAGAGCAATGAATAAGGGGGTGTTTAAACTTGTAGTTCGTTATTTTGGTTATTTTGGTCCGGACTAAAAAGGAAAATGATAGTTTGCTTAGCGTTCACACAGTCATTTTTAACACTGAATCTAAAGATACAAAACAAAAGGCGTAAGAATACAGACACAACCTGATTGGACAGCTTTTATGACATATATTTTGCAAACTTATAGAACATCCAAAACTGCGGTTTGCACTGAATGCACTCGTGGTGTACACATGGTGGAATGTTTGCCAAATGATAACTCACTAGAGCTTTTAAAATGCGTCAAGGACAGCAGCAGGAATTTATCCATTGTGCTCAAAGAGATCTGCTAATCGATCTGCTAATCGACAGACTTCGATGCCTGTACCGAACTGTAACATCCAAGTAAAGAACCAGGTATGCTTGAGCATTCTGTCCTTTTAAGGGACTCATCTTGTTACATCATGTGCTGTTTTTGTCCATTTTGATACAGGTGCCAGATCATGTGTGCAATTGAGGAATTCCTGCAACTGTTTTAAATACAACTGTTTTATATACATTTTATAAGCTCTTCAGTTGTTACAAGCTGGTAAAAATACCACCATATGTACAAATATCCAATGAGTGCATTTAGCCCAGCACACCGCATTATTTTGGATGTTCGGAAAGGTCACCAATTATACATCAGAAAAGTTGTCCAGTCATGTTGTGACCGTATCCTTATGCCTTTTGTTGTGCATCTTTAGGTTTGATGTAAAATATGACAGTGTGAATGCTAAGTGAACCAAGACCAAACATATAATTTTCTCTTTTGGTCCAGACCAAAACCATCAAGAGAACTGAACTACAACACATCCTTAGTCGAACAAGTGGTCTTGGACCCGCATGTCGCACCAAGGAACGGATGGCAGCGTTCACACTTATTCAAATTAACCGCACTAACAGAAATCGCACCACAGTTTGTTTAAAGGGGTCATATGATGCGATTTAAATTTTTCCTTTCTCTTTGGAGTGTTACAAGCTCTTGGTGCATAAAAAAGTCTCAAATCCCAAGAGATATTCTTTATAAAAGTTAAGAGTCAGCCACACCTACCTAAAACGGCTCGTTCTAACACCCCCCCACAT
>NW_015627540.1:301816-302030 GCF_001515625.1 Sinocyclocheilus rhinocerous
TTTGCCTTTTGTCTTTTGGATAATTAGCTGTAAATTCGAGGCACAGGTAGCTTAGGCCCAATCCCAATTCTATTTTATACCCCTTCCCCTTGAAAATATTCCCCTAAGAATTGGGACACCACTGCTATGCCGTCACACATCATCATACGTCGTCTAGCTCCTGCAATACACACACCTATGCTGGTGAGCATTAGAGCCTTTAACTATCGTTCTT
>NW_015627540.1:302192-313284 GCF_001515625.1 Sinocyclocheilus rhinocerous
CAGACGCAACTCTCGTCTCTCTCTCTCTCTCTCTCTCTCTCTCGAATTGGCAATATTTGAGAAAAGGGTTTAGCGATTTCTAATTATTGGGGGGACTAGCCTCCCTCAATGTCCATGGTGGTTATCGCCCTGATCAGACATGAAAATATGTTGTGGCACTATCCTGCAGTCTATAATGATATGACGTTAGTTAGCAGCGATTTTTTGCAAACATTTCTTTGAGTAACACGACTGTAAATATGAACTCACGATTGAATGTAACATAAAACAAATGATTACTTTTTGTTAAAATCTTTATTAATGCCAAAAATGCTGACATGTATGTGTCTTTTTGTTCAGCCATGTTGCCGCTGAAGCCGGTTTACGCTGAGATAATTCATACCCCTTCGTTTGAACGCGCAGCTCACACATCCAGGAGAAAAGAAACTTGTCAACGCTGCCCCACGACTTTTATTAATAACAGTTTAAATACTGAATCGCTACATTATATTTTCCAGCAACGAGAGGATAAAATTGCTGTTTTTTAAGTGAACTCACTCTAAAAAGAGAGACGCGCATACACGTAATTTTCATCTCTCTCTCTCTCTCGAAATGGCAATATTTGAGAAAAGGGTTTAGCAATTTCTAATTATTGGGGGGACTAGCCCTAAATTGAACCAATACTACCAAATGTGAACACCCCCTAATTCAGGGGAAAACACTGAATCTGAAGGAAAGAGGAGAGGGAAATGAACACCAGGTGCATTGCAAACCCACAGTAAATGGACTGTGCAGAAAGGTACAATAATGAAGGAGAGAATGTCTAGAGTGACAGACAGCTGAGTAAACAGAGTTTCACGGTACCTGCTCTCTTTACGCTAACATTTCCATGATACGTCTGGATTAAAGTAGACACTGATGAGACCACTTGCAAGAATTTACCATCAACAGTGCATTAATATATGAGATATGTAAATACAGTTTATGCATTAATATATACTTCCACGATGCGCTGCTGTTGCTGCTTAAAAGTATTTTGTGACCTCAGCTGTGAGTCTACAGTACATCTACCATGGTTTATCTGACACGCATACTTGACGAAGAGAATTAGAAGTGCAGATGTTTGAAAAGAAGGAACATGATGAAACAGCTGAGAGTAAAACACTGTTCACACTTCAAAGGTTGTGCTGAAGGATGTCATAACACTGCCTCCTGCTGGTAGTATGTGGAAATACTGACCTAACTCAACCTTTAGGTCATTTTTTTTTCACGTGTCAGGTTAATGTGCAGAGACTACAGTAAATAAGCTATTTGTTATTTTGGTAATTCAATTAAAAACACTGTGGAGCTATCAGAATAATACCTGGAGAAAGTGTCACGTTAGCAGTTGCTCAGCTGGTGCATGATCACCTGGAAATACGTGATTCTGCCATCTTTGTTCATGGGCTTTCAGTTCTGCATAAAAATTGTTTTCCGTTAATAACTTTAGCCATAAATGCCAACTGAGTCACTATAGAGCCACAGGAAAATGACATCCTGACAACACTAATTAGCTGATGGCACCACAAGAATAAAGGGGAATAAAAAAAATAGGCTTCCAAAAAATCTTTTGAGTCGAGTTTTAAGAGTTTTTTTTTTTTTTTGGAATTACAGTACCAATTAGAGCTGAAAGTCAGCTTGAAATAAAATATGACCCTGTTTACTTTTGTAGTGGAGTTGAGAATATAATATGCTCACCAATGCATTCATTTAATCAGTAGCAGTAATGAAATATTATTACAATTACTTATTAAAATTAAAATTTTCTATTCTAAAATGAACTTTAGCGGCCTTTAGTAACATTTTGTAACTTTATAAATGTCTTTATTTTTAATTAACTTAATCCATCCTTTAATCCATTAATTTTTTAAAAAAAAAAAAAAAAAATCTTACTGACCCCAAACTTTTAAACCATGCATGCGCACACATCACATACAATATAATAAACATAAAGTTAGCTATAGGGTTTGTTTTAGCAAACTCACATTTACTTTATATCTTGTTTAACATCTTGTTTCACTCCTGTTTGCAGAAGTAAAAGTTTGCAAACATCAATTCACAGTGACTTTAAATATCAGCAGAAACGAGCTGAAAAGTCAAAAAAGCGGATTGCATTTTTCTTAAAAATGCCTCTTAACCTCTCAACCATGTTGTCTGCAAAGGCATAGCCATTTAATTTCATAAAAATACACAGGCTAATTTCAGACTCATAAAGCCAAGTGTGACGGTGACCAGTGGCAATGGCAGTCGTCTCAGCGGGATGTATGGAATGAAAGAGGAAGTTGGAAGTAGGGCAGAACATGATTAAAGAAGCTGAATATTTTCCCTTCATGTAGCGCTCTCTCTCACTCTCTCCCTCTCCACCCCCCAACTTCCTCCATTTTAATCAACAGGATCTATTTACAAAGCCGATGCCTCATGAATAATTCTACAACTTCTTCAGGACAAAACATTGACTTCCTCAATGCTGGAGTTGATATTTTGGTCATGAATCATTTAGAGACGCATGAGATCCATTGTTTGTTGCCAGTGCTTAACTTCGTATTTTCCCAGTTATTTCTAAGGCGTTTGTATTTTCCATTCACATCACGATCATCTTCTATGTCCCACATTCGCTAGTCCTCTCTCTCTCTCTCTCTCTTTTACAATCCTTTGCATTCTTACAATACCACAGCAGACTGTAATTGCATACAGTCATGTTCTGGCACATTATTTATCATATGGAGCCGCAGAACAAGAGATAACATAATAGCTTTGGCCAGCTGACAACCTCCAATACAGTGGCTGCAAATTGCTGATTGTCACATAAATTATTTTCACATTCATAATATAAATAGGAGAGGGTGTACAAGGAGAGTAAATTTGATGTCTTGAGTCATTATTATTTTTGTAATTTGTAATAATGAATCTCTGGATTGTTGGGAGTGCAAATGAGCTCTTAATTTTGAGACTAAACATGAACATGCATTTTAATGGCATCATTTGCATACATTAAGGCGGTAAATGTGGCATCCTGACATATTGGAGTGCTCGGGATTAATTGCTCGGTTGACCCGCTAAACAGAGCAGTTTAGCATAGTGTGTTGTCACTCACTTATCCTTTCTGCCTCTCTTGATTAGTAACCTTTAACCGGTCGGGAGCTCCGGCTGAGTGATTCTGCAAGGAGATTTTGCTCAAATTCTGCTGCGCTGGCTGCTTGCACACAATACAATAGTATTCCTTAGACATAGGCGGTAAATAAAGAATAACACAGCTGTGTCTTATTCACTGCTGTTGGAGATGCTCAACTAATCAAATTCAAAAGGGGCTTGAAGATATATAATTTAAAGCAGTGGTTCCCAACCCAGGGGTCGTGACCCACACTATAGGGGTCACAAAAAATGTACAAGGGGTTGCTTAAGCTCATTCTACTTTGAGGGTTACAAGTAGGGATGAAATAGTTACCAGGTTGTTAATAAACCATAATTCATATTTTAATTATCATTAAAACTGCACTGTTAGTTACTACAGAAATCAAATTGACTTATTAATTTTTTCTTCTTTTTGGTGGGACCAATATTTTAGGTTTTAGTGTTGTGTTTATACTAAATACAAGAACAAGAAAGATCATAGGATTATTATTGTTGTTTTTTAACCATTTAAAATAAATAATGGTGAAACCAAAGAAATATCTCTAGGTTCTGGCAATATCATATGAAGAAATATCCTAAATTGCTATGAGCTTAGAAATGTGTGATATTTCACACAGTTGAATGGGAAATGTTTCCTATAATCAGATTTTGAGCATGCATCATATGAGCACGAAATTATATTTGAAGTGTGACTAGATTTTTCTTCAGAATTTCATCATCTGAATAAATTTGATTAAAAATCTGGACTTCTATAGGCCTAAATGAAGTAACAGGAAATATAGCACATCAAATATATGGTATATTCAACATTATATCATGGAAAATGTTACAACAAGATGACAATATATGCTTTAACACATGCCTGCAGTTTTTATTAAAAAAAAATTTTTTTATTTATTTTTTTTTTATAAAAAACAATATACATTTTTTTTATACGTCTTTCATTTCTTGTAGCATACATTCAAGAATAGTTTGTATTGTATTTTTAAGATGCTCTGCCACTGTCATTTTACCTTGCTCACTGGTTATAAAACTGCTTTTAAACTATATTTCTAATATAATTATATTATATTTTATAATAATATAATCTAATATAATTATATTTTGTGTATAATATTGGATTAAAATATAAAAAAATACAAAAAAGAAACTAATATAATAATAAAAACTTGTTTTTATTTAATATATTAATAAATTGATTAGGATTTAGTACAAAGTGCAATCATTTATTCTCGAGAACAACTTGTCTTAATAATATCATGCATAATTTTGGAGCTTTGGACATTAAAATATGTACAAGCATATATTTTAACTCGGGTTCTCTCACAAAGGGATCATCATATGATATTTGGGATTTCTTGGCTTTAAAACCCCCTGACTCAGAGGACTTGTATGTTGAAACGACGTGACGCTCGTGTCGGTGATGATGTAATTAGCGCCGACTTCACGTTTTGAAGATGGCAGCCGCCGTAAACACACCGACACCTGAGATCGGTACAACGAACCAGACTGATGATGGATATGATAAAAAATGCATTTTCTGTAAAATCTTGAAGGGAGAAATGGGAACTGAGCTCCTGCATAACGTGAGTGTACTGTCACTGCTTTATTTAAGATATCATAACTATTGCAGAGGCGCGAAAGAGGCTAAAGATCACAATACACATGACAATACATGTTTCCTAAAATCAATATTTACCTATAGAAGTAATAGACCGACGTGTCCTAACATATATCAGAGTATTTCCTTTTCTCCTTGCAAAATGTCGTCAAGGTTACTGTAATTTTGTTTTAATAAAAAGGTAATGCGATGATTGCTCGGCCATCGTCGTCATAAAGAAAGAAAGAAAGTTATGTATTTTGAAAAATATTATAATTTTTATTTTGTAAATTAATTTAAATTATGCTTCACAATAGGAACATTAACTCTTCATGTTTAAGTCATTTATTGCACAATTTACAATGTATTTAAACACCGTTAAAAACATCAAAAGTTGTAAATAGTCCTGTCAAAGTAATTACGCAAAAAGGAAAACAAAAATTAAAATGTATAAATGAAGCAGAATGTAAAAGCACAGATGTAACACAAATTAATTAGAATAATTATTGTAATAGTTATTAGTTTTATTATTATGTATAACCCTTTAAAACTCTTGTTTTTCAGGATGAAACTGTGTCCTGTTTCAGAGATATCCACGCTGGAGCTCCTCATCACTATCTGGTCGTACCAAGTAAACATGTGGGCAATTGTAAATCTCTCGGCAAAGAGCATGTACCATTAGGTAAACACGCTGGGAGTTATTCAAGACTGGTGTAAATGTTTAGACATTTCTGACAGTAGCTACTCTGGAGCCTTTCTACAGTAACAATCTGAAAATAATGAGTCCGATTTAATGTGTACAAGTAGTCAGACTTCCCAGCTTAGTTACGCATAGCATGCTTTACTAAGGAGTCATCTGTGCAAACTCTATTTTTGTGGTTTTTAGTGGAGCAGTTGGTGGAGACGGGGAAAGAGATACTTCAGAAGAACGATGTGACTGATTTAAATGATGTTAGGTAATGAAAAACATCTGCCACTTACACGAAAATCAAGTCCTTGTTTATGAAGCATGCAGAACATTGTGAGTTATGTTCTGATGCATCACATGCCAATTATATTTCCAAGGTTTGGGTTCCATTGGCCTCCATTCTGTTCTGTCACACATCTGCATCTCCATGTTCTCGCACCCGTCAGTCAGATGGGCTTCATGTCCCGCTTGATCTACAGGCTAAACTCGTATTGGTTCGTAACGGTAAGCAATCAAATGAGTAAACCAACAATACAATCCACTGTTCACTACCATTTAGTTTACAACTAAATTACATCCACTAAAACTAAAAATCATATTCCCTTGGAGCGGGTTATTGATGCATTAACAAACAAAATGTTTTCTGAGCGTAGCAAGACGTTGCCAGTTATTACGTCTGTTGAATGAGACCTTTTGTCATGTAATTGGAACAAGCTAATTGTATTAAATAAAAATGGACAAGCTACAGTGGCAGGGGGAATGAAAACCTTTTTTGTTTTTGACTGCTCAAATGGATCTGTGTGGAGAAATGTTTTAGTCTTACCAATTCTACTACTATAAATGTTTTCTTTGTTTTAAATTGTAGGATTTTTGATTTGCCCTTGCTTTGGAGTGTGCAAATGTATAGCTAACTCTTGTATGTCTTTATTTTGCAGGCCGACCAGTTACTCCAAAGGCTGAACTCTATGAGCTAAATGTACAGGAAGTTCGAGGAACTCAAAATACATTAATGTTGAAGATGTCCTAGTCAATATGTTTGTGATGACAAAAGGTCACGGACATGTGCCTCAGGGTTGTAATAACTCATAATGCTGTGTTTTCTGTTAGTTATATCGTCAGCCAGACGGGCTAATCAAATTTGAAGCTACAAAACTGCAGCTACTTTTCAATTGCTTTGGGGGGGGGGAAGCATGCCGAATAGTAATGACATTGATAAATTTGACAGAATCATTAATCTTTTACAGAGAACAATTGGGATTCCTCCAGTTTTACTAAAGTAATATGATTTTTAAGGATACAGAGCTGTGACGAAGAGTTTTAAATATGAATGAGCTAAAAATGGTAATTAATCTCAATAATTAGCTTTGACCTTTAACCTCACACTAGCTGAATGATTTTGGCATCAGAATTCATGGCAGTGTTTTTGTTATTCTGTACTGCATCACTGATGCAAGAGCAGTTATGTTTTTCTTCCTTCATATGACACTAAATGAAGTTTTAACTCTTGTTTATGCCATGACAGAGATTGTACTATATTGCCTCAGATGTATTTAATTATTGAGTGGTG
Organism: Sinocyclocheilus rhinocerous; assembly: GCF_001515625.1. Classification (NCBI taxonomy): domain Eukaryota; kingdom Metazoa; phylum Chordata; class Actinopteri; order Cypriniformes; family Cyprinidae; genus Sinocyclocheilus; species Sinocyclocheilus rhinocerous. Next base: position 309,198 of record NW_015627540.1, read on the forward strand.
TAAGGTTGTATGATATGTATAAGCATGAAAACAAAATAAATAATATCCTGCATATGTGTTATCTGCTTTTTAATAGTTTTTGTGCTTCAAAACTATCATCACTGTAAATATATTTTTATATTATTTATATTTAGAATAAATTCAAAGCAATTCAATACAGAAAAGTTTAAATGTATTTTCTAGGCAATACTTGTAATTTTCTTGCAAGTGATTCATTATATGAGAAAATTACTCCATTACAAAAAAAAAAAAAAAAAACTTTTGAAAGGTTTCAATAGGAAAGCATTGTGTGCCTTAACACTGTGCATCAAAGTGATGGCATATAAATGTGATTATGGTTTGAGAATATGGCTTGTCAAGACTACAATGTTGCACTGTTATTGTTCACTTAAAGGTAAATGAGTGTAATTTCTGAGGATAAATCATTGTGCAGAGATATTATGCAGAAAAAAAAACTGCTAAAAGGAATAGTTCACCTAAAAATGAAAGTTTACTCACCCTCAGGCCATAAGCCATTAGCATTACGTCACTTGCTCACTAATGTATCCCCTGCAGTGAATGGGTGCCGTCAGAATGAGAGATAAAAACATCACAATAATTCACGAGTAATCAACATGACTCCAGTCCATCAATTAATGTGAAGTGAAAAGCTCACTCTGACGGCACCCATTCACTGCAAAGGATTCATCAGTGAACAAGTGATGTAATGCTACATTTCTCCAAATGTGTTCTGGTGAAGAAACAAACTCATCTATATCTTGGATGGCCTGAGCAAATTTTCATTTTTAGGTGAACTATTTCTTTAAAGTACCTCTAAAACCAGTAAACAGGCCAGCCTGCATATGTGTTATCTGCTTTTTAATAGTTTTTGTGCTTAAACTATCATCACTGTAAATATATTTTTATATTATTTATATTTAGAATAAATTCAAAGCAATTCAATACAGAAAAGTTGAAATGTATTTTCTAGGCAATACTTGTAATTTTCTTGCAAGTGATTCATTATATGAGAAAATTACTCCATTACAAAAAAAAAAAAAAAAAAACTTTTGAAAGGTTTCAATAGGAAAGCATTGTGTGCCTTAACACTGTGCATCAAAGTGATGGCATATAAATGTGATTATGGTTTGAGAATATGGCTTGTCAAGACTACAATGTTGCACTGTTATTGTTCACTTAAAGGTAAATGAGTGTAATTTCTGAGGATAAATCATTGTGCAGAGATATTATGCAGAAAAAAAAACTGCTAAAAGGAATAGTTCACCTAAAAATGAAAGTTTACTCACCCTCAGGCCATAAGCCATTAGCATTACGTCACTTGCTCACTAATGTATCCCCTGCAGTGAATGGGTGCCGTCAGAATGAGAGATAAAAACATCACAATAATTCACGAGTAATCAACATGACTCCAGTCCATCAGTTAATGTGAAGTGAAAAGCTCACTCTGACGGCACCCATTCACTGCAAAGGATTCATCAGTGAACAAGTGATGTAATGCTACATTTCTCCAAATGTGTTCTGGTGAAGAAACAAACTCATCTATATCTTGGATGGCCTGAGCAAATTTTCATTTTTAGGTGAACTATTTCTTTAAAGTACCTCTAAAACCAGTAAACAGGCCAGCCTAACCAGGCTAGTAGACCAACTAAGACCAGCAAAACATTTTCAGACTGGTATAAGATATTTTTAAGCAGGAACACGTGAAAAGTGTAAGTGTTGTTGCTCTGTTTTTTAGTAGCCCCTAACAGCAACATTGACTTAACAAATGGTATGAGAGGGGGCAGGGCTACCTATCTAGTTGACCAATGACGGACAAGACTGTTTTGAATCCTGTTTGAAATCATTATTTTTCCAATTCTGTTTAGTGGTACTTAAAACAATAACAGAATATACCAGTTTGCTACATTTAAATTCAATACACTCAGTTTAAATCTCATTAGCATAAGTTTCTTTGGCCGACAACTGACTCCTTAACCCATGTTCAAGTAAAACGGATGTCTATAAAGAAATGTTGGACAGGCAGGCACATGGTGTCCAGCACTGCTGTAAATCACTGTAACAAGGTGATGAGCACTCCATCATCTCTCCCCTGCCACAGCATCTCTCCTTCAAAGTGCACCAGCCCTTGCTTGCGTGCTCGCAGCAGAACTCCCACTAGTTTATTAGAGATAGTGACGTATCTCTCAAACAGCGTCCCGAACCGCACAGACACCCTGCCGTCATCCCTGCTCGCCCCGATCTCCCTAATGACCTGGCAGAGCTCTGTGACCTCTCTGCTGATGTGAGAGTGGGCGTCTTTTCCTCTCTGCTCTGTTTTGGAGCCCTCTAAGGGCCTGCCGTAGCCCTCCTGTCCTCGCTGGATCTGCGGGGGAATCACCTTGCCATTGCTGAAGGGATTGTGTTTCTGATACTCGCAGTGGTCATTGGACCATTTCTGCCAGTTCTCTGTCAGACCTTTGACGGATACGGTGCAGGTCTCCGCCCTGTCGTCATTAGGCTGCGCAGCTGCTTCGTCTGTCTCCATGGTGACCTTTGGCTCACAGGACGGCTCTAGTTTTTAGCATGCTCCACTGTTGGCATAACACAGGCTGCGAGTGAGAAGATTGCATGTCGTACAGCCTTTAAATAACTTAAAGCCTCATGAAGTCTACAAGTAAGACTGACCCAATGTAATCAATACTAGCCAGGGCACTTAAGCTAAACTATATCATATAGATAGATTTTAGGAAAAAATGTTCCAGGTTATTGTTAACTAAAACTATACAAATATTTTTGTTAATTTAAATAAAACTATAATAAAATAAAATATAAATATTAGATGAAACTTAATGAAAATGAGAAATGTTGCCTTTGTCAGCTAAATGAAATAAGTTGAAGCACTACAATTACCAACTGGAAATAAAAACTAAAACTGAAATATAAATAAATGAAAACTAAATTGTAAAAATAACATATAAATGATACTAAGAAAACACTGTTCCAGGATTATAAAACTGGACAAAAATAAATAAATAAATAAATATATTTGTAGTGTGTGTTTAAGGTTTCACACTGTTTATGTTATTTGGCTCAAATTTTGAAGACTTTGGGGAAAATAATGCTTACTAGGAAAAATGATGAGAGAAATGTAGCTTATAATTTAAATTCACATTTTTTATAGGTGACATTTCAGATACTGATTATTATATTCAACTACATGTATCAGTAATATTAACTCTTTCTGGAAATATCCCATATTCATACTGAAAAATGAAATTATATTTATTATATTATTAAATTTACACGTAATGCAGCTTCTTTTAATTGTATTATTTTAATAATTCTTCTTCAAATTTGAAGTACAGTTCTATATTCATCAACCTCAGTTCCAGTTCAATTCAAATTGAATTTATTCTCAATAATAATTCATTCTCGAAATACAGAACAATTGGGACATTAGAATTGAGACATTATTCTCAGTTCTATTCTGAAGGTTGCAAAGCCTGCATGAAACGGCACTATATACGATACACATATGCAACTATACTGTATATTAAACTATATAAAGAACACTGTAGTTTATAAGATTATTAGTGACAATCTATGACAGCTTAGTTTAACGATGAAATCAACTTTACAAAGATTTATTTGACATCGAAATATATGCATCACACGTTAGGTGTATTATAATAAAACCTTACCGCCTTTGTTTGGCTTCTTGAGGATGGTTGTCATGCTGTAACAGCGATGGAAGTGGATACATTACAAGTAGAGCAGTAGATACTTTTCTTATCTCTCGTGAGAGTGATTGACGTGCAAGCCAACCAATCAGAGCACGAGAATCATGCCACTGTACGAGATGATGAACCAATGATAGGGAAGATTTTAGCCTCTTTAGAAGTTAATGTACGGAGCCCCTAAAGGGACATGGTGGTGGAAAAAAATCAGACTGAGTGAAAAAATTTGGGGTGGGAGGAAAAAATATTTGTCAGATTTTTTGCGTTCTCTCGCAAAACTTTTGCGTTCCCTCTCGAAACTTTGCGTTCCCTCGCAAAACTTTTGCGTTCTCTCGCAAAGATATTTGCGTTCCCTCGCAAAACGCAAATAT
>NW_015627540.1:313420-329264 GCF_001515625.1 Sinocyclocheilus rhinocerous
GCAAAAGTTTTGCGAGAGAACGCAAAAGTTTTGCGAGGGAACGCAAAGTTTCTCGAGGGAACGCAAAAGTTTTGCGAGAGAACGCAAAAAAAAATTTCCTCCCACCCCGAATTTTTTCCCCACCACCATGTCCCTTTAGGGGCTCCGTATTAATGAGTGTGTAGAAAAGATTAAAAGATATCATCAGGTGACACGAAATCTTTTCCATTTTCAAAAAGGACTATATACATCAAATCATAAGAAAAAAAATAATTCTGCTTTCACGAACACACAGTTGTTCCGACTCCAAAGGCAATGTACTTAATTTTACTCATGGGTATGAGTTACAGTAGTTAAAACTGGCATTGAATGAAAAGTACAAATGTCTAATCCAGGGCTGTCCAAGCTCGGTCCTGGAGGGCCGGTGTCCTACAGAGTTTAGCTCCAACCCTAATTAAACACACCTGAACCAGCTAATCAAGCTCTTACTAGGCATAGAAACTTCCAGTCAGGTGTGTTGAAGCAAGTTGGAGCTAAACTCTGCAGGACACCGGCCCTCCAGGACCAAGTTTGGACAGCCCTGGTCTAATTCTTTCACAAGACTTTCGCTTAGGCGATTTACGTACGGGGATGCCAAACAGGAACTGTTGTTACGAGCATAATTTACTCATCGGATGATGTTGAATGTAGCACACAAACATGGCTCTCCACTGTCGTCGAGCATGCAGACAATATTTACTTCATCTTGCACATGATAACGTCGATTTTAGATTACCGGTACAAACTGTAAACCTTCAGTTCACTCAGACCTTCGTGTCAAAATGCTAGAATTAATCTGTCAGAGTGTACTTTGGAGAACTCATTACTCACAGTTCAATTCAGTATTGTAGAGTTAATTATTTTAATTTAAATCTAAGATCAAACTGTGTTGGGTATATATTCATATATCACTCTCTGAATTATTGTTTACAGGAAATAAAAGCATTGCTGTCTCTAAGGAAACGTCCATTTGATACATCAGAAACATTCAGCGAAAAGGTAGTCCCAAATTGTTTTTCACTTGACATAAGTAATTGTTATGTTATTTATTTTCTAACTCTAGCTCTTTTCTCATAAGTCTCCCTTTTGGCAACTGAATGGCTTATCGGAAGATGATATACGGCGTGTCATGTCTAGAACGATTTGTGGAAAGTAGGTTGTAGTATTTTATTACATTTGCATTACATGTAAAATGCTCAAGATGACAAACTAGGCCTATTATAAATATTACTCTAATTGAATTACTCTAATCAAGACTCTGCATGTGTTTGAATATAGTCGATGATTGGCTTAAGAGCAGTGTATGAATATTTCATGAGTGAAACCATGGGTGCCAGCTTACAATAACACCTTGTCAACACTGGACAAAGCGACCGTTGAAAATCATTTGAAATTTGTGTCAACACATCATAAATAGAATGCGGCAGCAGTTTACTGTCGGGGATTTGTCGTGTCGCGCCGCATCCAGTGTAGACAGCATCACTGATTATAATGAGTTCTATAGTATTTTCTCGCGCTGCTGGCGTCCAGTGTAGACACGGTGTAAGGTTTCAGTTGTTTGTATTAGTTAATTACATGAGTTAACATGAACCAACAATGAACAATATTCTACATTCTATATTTATCTTAATGCTAATTTCAGCATTTACAATTTCAAAACCAAAAGTAGTTCACATTAGATAACACACTGTGAATTGAAATGAACAAACAATGAACAAATGTAACAAATTTTTAACAAAGATTAGTAAATGTGGTTAAAATATATAGGCCTATTGCTCATTGTTAGTTTGTTAACTGACATTAACAAACGAAAGATCTTATTGCAAAGCCTTAATTGAACAACAACAAAAAAAAACAGTAAAAATGATTGAATTGCTGCATTTATGTAAAGTTTAATATTGATTTCAAGGTCTTCTTTTGAACTTTGGGGTCATGGAACAACAACAGATGAGCTTAGGACGTCATTGTTGAAGTATCCAGCAGAAAACATGGTTTGTTCATGTTCTCTTAATAAATACAATGTGGTTTACAGAAAGCATCTCTGAATAAACTGTCTCTTGTATTGCTTCTTCACAGGCTCCATATCTACAACAAAATTCAACTTATAAGATCAATGTCTACACTTTCAACAAAACATTAGTGTTTAATAACAGAATCCAAAAGATTGATGCAAGTATTTTGCTGCATTTACATGTTTGTACATTTTGAATACCTGATTCTGTAGAATACAATCCATAATTGGCGTTAATTTAGCAACAGCTTTAACTGCAAGTTTGAATGTCTTCTGTTATGGACAGTGAAAATATATAAAGTGTGCTTTTGCCACAGGCTCTAGACTTCTTGCCATTTAAAGGGACAGTCAATCTGAAGGATCCAGAACATATTTTCTGTTTGCTGGAGGATTATGGCTCTGATCCTAATGACATCCCAGAGGAGCCTTTCCATATATACTTTGGGAGATGGGTGAGCAGCTCTTTCCATATATATAACGGTTCAGAACATTTCTGCTGTAGTCTTTGCAGATGAACAAGCCTTCACATTTGACTATTGTGCACAGTAAAATCAGCAGTGTAATATTTGCAGTGTTAAAAGTTATTAATTCCCAAAGAGTTGAATTAACAATCTACAGTGTTAAACAGTACTCATGTTCAGTGTTGTTTTATGGTGTAATTTCAATCAGATTAAATAAATACTTCAATTGTTTCAGGCATCCATGTGAATATTGCACAATGTTTCATTTAATTGAACCTAGCATGATGTAAAAAAAAAATAATAATAAATTTACGATTTGACACCCGTATTATAGACAGTTCTCAGCCTACTCAAAATTAGGGGTAATCACAATTATTTTTACGATATTATATACAGTCCTAATGTAAATTTAAATTACTGAAATAAGTGTTGTTGTTTTTTTTATCCTTTTTCAATAGAATTGGCCCAGACTTCTGCAGTGTCAAGTGAAGGAAGCTCCTCTCATAAGATTGCAAACTGTGAGTCTGATGACACTGAGTGTGAGTGATGGAAGCCCTTCAAGAAAGGAGCAGAATGCTGAAGATGAAGCCAGAATTGTGAGTCTGTCTACACAACTACCACTTTAATACTTCAAGAAGTTCATAAAGAGATCATAAAACTAATCAAAATGAATCGAGTGGTTTAGTCCAAATTTTCTGAAGAGACTCGATCGCTTTACAATAAACAGATTGAATTTTTTTTTTTTTCACATTTATACATTGATCAGGGAACATAAACAGAAAATTTGGACTAAACCACGATACGTATGGATTAGTTCTCTTTATGGATTAGATCTCTTTATGAAGTTTATGAAGTATCAAAGTGGTAGTTGCTTGGACCGTCATTCAAGGGACAGAAATCTTATATTCTAATATCTTCAATTGTGTTTCAAAGATAACAAAAGTCTTGGCTGAGTAAACGATGATGAAATAATCATTTTTGAACTAACCCTGTAATAAAAGAGATAATGCCTGGCTAATGCCAGGTGTGAACAGAGCCACTGTGTGACTACACAATCAACTTAGCAGAATGGTTCCTGAGAGAGATATTGTTGTCATTAATTGTCTTTTCTTTTCTTTTCTTTTCTTTTCAAGAAGTCAAGTTCCTGGCTTCTCCCAAGACATTCAAGGACCCAATTGACCTCGGAATCAGCTGTAAAGGAGGATGAAACCGATTTCTAAGGTTAGACTATATTTCAGAATAAAATTATCTATATTAATGCTTTATCTATATTCTGTGTTCATGCATTTTTTTGCTAAAGTTGTCATATCTGTTATTTAGAATGGGACAGCGATATTGCATCAATTGGTCTCCTACTGACTAATTAACCTCTACACATCTGATATTTGTTTTAAAGTTGCCACTTTGCCCATTTGTTAAATAAACGTTGAAATTTATACATCTGTCTGAAGACTCTTGATTTTATGTCTAATCTTGTACATTAACACCATACAATAGCATTTTTTTGTTTGCACTGAAAAGAATACTTTATTAATAACACTTAAAGGATTAAAACAACACCAGGGGTGTTAAATACCCTATAGTGTAAAATTTTAACAACAATAGCAAGTGTAACACTTTACACTCGGAGTGTAATTTTTCTACACTGTAAGGTGCTATATTAACACTAAAAATTCAACACTACGAACGGTGTACTTTTAACACTACACAGATTGGGACCATATATGATCTTTAGTAGTGTTAAAATCGACACTTTAAGTGTTAAACTGACACTGCGTTTTTTTACTGTGTATGGATTTGTAAAATGCTTGATTTGTGGCCTGGAAAGTAAAGCTGAATGATGTCTTTGAAATAAAAGATTACCTACCGTATCAACTCTGAAATATTAAACTGCTTTCTCTTCAGATTGCAGATGGTCAGAGAGAATTAATTCGCTCTTACAGTGTGAAGAAGAGACATTTCATTGGGAACACTAGTATGGATGCTCGCCTCTCCTTCATCATGGCCAATCATGCCAAAGTGAAGGCTGATGATTTGGTTTATGATCCTTTTGTTGGAACAGGTGAGGAAATGTCCGAGAGCATAGAAGGCTTTTAAATTCAACAATTCATGTCTCTTGACATAAATTCAGACTCTAATATCGGATTGGATGAGCCACATTTGAAGCTGTTGTAAAATAGCCATCATAACACTGTTGTTCAAAGATTCAGGGTCGATAATATTTGTAAATATTTTGAAAGAAGTCCCTTCTGCTCACCAAGGCTGCATTTATTTGATCAAAAATAGAGTAAAAACAGTAATATTGTAAATATAAAAAATTTAAATGACTATTTTCTATAGAGTAATGCATTCTTGTGATGGCAAAGCTGAATTGTCAGCAGCCATTACTTCAGTCTTCAGAATTCATTCTAATATGCTGATTTGGTGCTCAAGAAATATTTCTTATTGTTATCAATGCTGAAAACCGTTGTGCTGTTTTTTTGTGGAATTATTTTTTGTAATGCATTTTCACATTTTTTAATGAATGGAAAGTTTAAACGAACAGTATGTATTTGAAATAGTACTTTTTAGTAGTGTTGCATTTTATCAATTTACTTATATTTATTTGTGTTAATTTAATGGAATTTGGTTCTTCGACAACTAGTATTAGAAAGTCAGTTTTAATATAAAAAGCCATTCAGCAAAGTCAGTGTATAAGTTCTCATCCAACACGCCTATGATGTCAGATATCTTTATTCTGCAAATTAATTAATTTAGTCTTGCAAAATGGGTTTGTTTGGCACGTTGTTAATCAGAACAGTTTAGACGCTTCATTTTGGGCCAAACTGAAGCAGGTGTTTGTGTTTGTTTCTCATTCTGAGTGAAATCACATCTGACAGCTTGTCTGGGTGATTGAAGATATGGGCCATCATCTTCTGTTTCTTTGTGTCTATCACGAACCAGGAGCAGATCTCTATATCATTTTTTTTTTTGTGATGGCTCACAGAAATTCTCACTTTTCAGTCTCAGTTGGCCCACTTTTCCTCTTTCTTTTGACTTTGAAAAGACACTTTCGAGTGGCATCAGTCAAATGAAGAATTGCTTGCTTTCTAAACAGCATGGGGCTGCATTTATCTCTCAGTCTCTTTCCCAAAGCGTGGCTTATTGTGAGTTTGTAGCGTGCCACGATGTTGCCAGGGCTTTATCATAAGTCTGTTGTCACCACATGTACTGAGATCTGCAGTACAGATGTGCTTATTTAGTTGAACACTCTCTGGTTGCCTGGAAATCCTTATAGGCCATACTTTTAAAGTGTCAAGCAGATATAAAGATCTACAGTCAGATATATTGCAGCGATTACTTGTATTATTATCTTAAATTCTGTAATGATCATTTTCTTACTCTGTTTTGTTTTTCAGGTAGTCTTCTGGTAGCGTGTTCACACTTTGGGGCTTATGTATGTGGAACAGACATCGATTATAACACTATCCATGGAATAGGTATGTTTTTTTTAAAGCCTTTAAATAATTTTCTCCTTCAGTTTTCCACACAGTGTAGGTTTAGTCATCCTTTTGTAGTGAGTGCACACCTGTGAGCATTTAAAACTGTTGCAGGAAAAGCCAGCAGGAAGAATCAGAAATGGAGAGGACCGGATGAGAACATCCGAGCGAACCTGCGGCAGTATGGGACTGAGAGTCTCTATGTGGACGTCATGGTGTCTGATGCTTCCAAGCCTGTTTGGAGAACAAATGCACAGTTTGATGCCATTGTTACAGACCGTACGTTCCTAGAAACTTAAGGTCTTCAAAGGTGAAGGGTGTACAATTTATTTTTATGTTAAAATACTATAGCACGCCTGATTGGACCAGTTAAAAACAAGCTGTTCCAAAACACTATCTGGATTTTCAGTTGCATGGGAATACTGTTTGTAAACATTGTTCAGTTATGTTTAGTGGCTCATAAATTACACGCTTCACCTTTAAAGCCACATTATTTTTTATTTGTTACTATTAACTGTTGTTTTGAAGCTTCAAGTGTTTTTCTTTTCCCTTTGTGTAGCTCCATATGGTATTCGTGAGTCCACAAGGAGAACGGGATCTCATAAGGATATCATCAAACCTCCTGTGGACTTGTAAGCCTATCACTTTTATCCACCTGCATTTTTAATGGATCCACTTGAAACACTCTTTAGATATGAGCCAGTCATCCAGTGATCCTTTGCCTCACCTCTAACACAACAAATGGTACAAGACTATACAGTTACACTAGCATTCAAAGGCTTTTTAAAATGAAGTCTCTCCTGCATTTTTTGATCAATAATACAGTAAAAAGAGTAGTATTGAGAAATAAAAAGTATTTTTTTAATATATATTTTAAATGTAGTTTATTCCTGTGATGGTAAAGCTGAATTTTCCGCTGCAATTACTTCAGTCTTCAGTGTCACATGATCCTTCAGAAATCAACATTGTTCAGTTATGTTTAGTGGCTCATAAATTACACGCTTCACCTTTAAAGCCACATTATTTTTTATTTGTTACTATTAACTGTTGTTTTGAAGCTTCAAGTGTTTTTCTTTTCCCTTTGTGTAGCTCCATATGGTATTCGTGAGTCCACAAGGAGAACGGGATCTCATAAAGATATCATCAAACCTCCTGTGGACTTGTAAGCCTATCACTTTTATCCACCTGCATTTTTAATGGATCCACTTGAAACACTCTTTAGATATGAGCCAGTCATCCAGTGATCCTTTGCCTCACCTCTAACACAACAAATGGTACAAGACTATACAGTTACACTAGCATTCAAAGGCTTTTTAAAATGAAGTCTCTCCTGCATTTTTTGATCAATAATACAGTAAAAAGAGTAGTATTGAGAAATAAAAAGTATTTTTTTAATATATATTTTAAATGTAGTTTATTCCTGTGATGGTAAAGCTGAATTTTCCGCTGCAATTACTTCAGTCTTCAGTGTCACATGATCCTTCAGAAATCGTTCTGATTTGGTGCTCAGGAAACAAATATTCGTAACACTTTAGTATAGGGGCCAATTCTCACTATTAACTAGTTGCTTATTAGCATGCCTATTATTAACATATTTGCTGTTTATTAGTGCTTATTAAGCACATATTCTGCATGACCATATTCTACATTCCTAATCCTACCCAATATTTAAACTTAACAACTACCTTATTAACTATTAATAAGCAGCAATTTAGGAGTTTGAGGCAAAAGTCATAGTTAATGGTTTGTTAATGGTGAGAATTGGACCTTAAAATAAAGTGTGACCCAAATATTATTTTTATTATCTAAAAAATCTTTATATATTTATATACTAGCTACTAATGTTTATTCAGGCCTGAGAAAATAATATTAAATAATAATGTCTTGAAGACTGTATCCGAGTTTGATGTTCACTTGATCCATGTATAGGAAACCGGTTCTTGTGCTTAATGTTTTTCAAAACACTTATGGCTTTCTTTTCCCAATGGAACACAAAAGGTAATGTTGTGTATAATGTATTAGTCACCCCCTTCCATGCAATTGCAATGCTACAAAAAGCAAACATTTAAATTGATTTGTTCATAAGACTTTGATCAGTGTGTGAATGAGACAATCTTTTGCACAATCAAATTTTTTCCCGATTTCTTCACTTCTGCTCCATTGGAACAACTTGAGGGCAGATAAATGATGACAGACTTTCCTCTTTTTTTTGGTGAGCTATCCCTCTTGAGATTCTGAGTTGATTATATTTTCTTGTGTTTCATATCCCAATGCAGCTCTGGAGAGAGTCACGTCCCCGTTTCAATGGCGTATCACCTGAGTGATATCTTTGCCGACCTCTTGAATTTTGCAGCCCACCATTTGGTTTTAGGTGGGCGTCTCGTCTATTGGCTTCCAATCTACAGACCAGAGTAAGTACATCTAATCAGACAGCTTGATAACGTTCACTAACTTTATCAGATGCAGCAGATTCCTCCAGCATATGTGTACTGAATCAGTCACTAGGGGGCTATCTTGTACCATCCTATGCCTGTGGATAGGAGCTCAAATCACATCAGTAGCTCAAGCCCCCTGTTGAGGTGGTGGATGTTAAACCTGCTCAGGCTCGTTGACCTGCGGTCAGCCCAGCAGAGGAGCAGGTGTGAAGCCGTGGGGTATTTCCCACTGACCACAAACAGCAGTGTCCACAGATCATGCTATCCACTGATTACAGGGCCCGGGAAGAGCTGTGACTCAAAGGAGGGGCCCGCCGCTTGATCTACACCTTTACCTCATCTCTGTCTCGCTTATAGACAGATTTTCCATCATATAGTTACGGGATTCACTCCCACAAGATTGCTGATGCCAACAATAATGAATTTAGCTTGCGTTGTCTTGATTGAATACATGAATGAAGTGCTTTCCAAGTAGGGCTATGCAGATACAGTCACATATCACAGTTCTTTTTCTCATTATTTTTTATTTTTGTGTTATATATAATATCCTACAGATTAATTAATGCCGTACAATATCCCGCTCTAATTCAAAGTGTGTCTGGCACAATATTAACAAAATACTAGTATGATAGTGCAAGTGTAATGTACACTACGTTCAACTTTTATTCAGCAAGTACACATTAAATTAGGCTAATTGATCAAAAGCTATTTAAAAATACAAAAGATTTCTATTTCAAATAAATGCTGATCTTGAACGTTCTGTTCAGCAAGAATTCTGAATTAAAAATGTATCACATAATAATAGAATAATTATATAATAAAAATAAGAAGAAATGTTTCTTGAGCAGAAAATCAGCATATTAGAATGACTTGATGGCTACTTAAAATTCACTTTTGCCATTACAGGAATAAATTGCATTTTAAAATATATTAAAATAGTAAACACTTATTTTAAATTGTAATATTATTTTACAATAGGACTGTTTTATTTATTTTTGATCCAATAAATGCAGCCTTGGTGAGCATAAGAGACTTCTTGCAAAAACATAAAAAATTCTTCATGACCCCAAACTTTGAATGGTACTGTGTATCTTTATCATTAAGTGCAGCAGAGAGTCAGAACCAAACTACACACAACTGAACTCCAGTGTATCCGGTCGACGGGTCAGAAGTGTATCTGGTGAATGTGTTGGGGTCTGCAGACAGGAAGGATTTAACTAAGAAACCAGTATAGCTGTCAGTGACATCACCACAAGGAGGCGCTAGCGTCAGGAGCTTTATGACCGCATCTTCAGAACGGGCGTTAGTATAGCAACACTTGTGTTTATAAACTTTGGTGTCAAAGGAGCAGATGACTGCTGCTGGAATCTGGGGCTTCGACGCTGATTACCCTTGTAACAGTTAGAAGTGGAAACAGCCCTCAGTATCCAATTCATCCACTTTGTCTTGAGGAGAAAGTTAACAATCGAGCCCCAGACCAAATTAAACACTTCTTCCATAGTAAACATCAAAAGTTCTGGTGACGCAACGGGTCACTTGTTAAAAACAAAACCAAATGAGGTATGACAGAGAAAAATATCCTAACATATTTTAATAATGTCCACGGTGATCTAGATGTCAACATGACGCTGAAAAGTGAGTCTTTTGATTCAGTTGAGACATCTTTGACCTTTATGTTAATTGTTTTGTTACCTTTGCGTATTGTTGCAAATAGAAGAATAATCTCTCTTACGGGACACGGACGTCATGAAGTGAAGGCAGGGATGAGTGTGAGCCACATGGGATGTTAGTCAGTCATTCGTACCCCATAATGCACTAGTCTGTTCTGACTCATTGCCCTATATTCAGAAATGTGATTCTGTCATGTGATTTCTGTGGATGGGGTTCTCCAGAGGGCCCTTTACTGGAAAGCTGACATTTGTTAGACATTTCTCCAAGGTGACAGGAGTAGCTCCGTGTAAACAGTGCGATGGAGAATATGTATGTTTCGAATGCCTCCTTGTTTTGCTTTGTCAGGTCCGTTGAAAAGAGGGCACATAATTTATGATTTGTTTGAAACGCAGCTAACTGCGTGTGCGCAATGGTTTGTGGATCACTGGCTTTGTGTGGATAAGGTTCAGCTAGAGCTAGCAGCCCTCGAACCCATTTTTTTCATTGATTTCAGGCGCTAGCCATATTTACGTAATCGTCTGAAAAATGAAGGGAGTCGATGCGTGCGAACACGTCTGTCAGCGCGTGAATGTTAACAGCCCACCAGCGCAACTCCCTGCTGAGTTAATGTCCTTACTAAATGTCTTCACTGCCTCTGGGAACAACGAATAGTTCAGATGTTCTTAGTGGTTCTGGTTAGATGGGCTCTTATGGTTGTGGCAGGGCTTCAGATTGTGATTTAAAATGGTCACAAATGCGAAAAATTGGTGAAATATGTGTTTTCAGAAGTTCTTTAGAGCACGATGTATCAACAAGGGAAAGCTGTGTGGTCCAATTCGAAGACAAGGACTTTTATGAGCCGATTATTTTTTAATGCATCAGCCAGAAGAAGTCAGGACACTTGCTGTGTCCCAATCTGCATAAAATCCATTCTAAATAGTATTTGAAATTAGAATGAGTTTGTCCTAAATCTTAGTATGTTGAAATGAGTATCCTTGAAGGTACCCAGATGTAGGGTTGGGTACCGAAACCCGGTAGCAATATGGCACCGGTACCTATGTAACCGGTATGTACTAGAACCGAATCCGAATGCAGATTTCGGTTCCTCATTTCGGTGCCATGCCTGAGCGATCGATTGAAATATTTGTCCTCTGGTTCTCCGAAACGGACGTAAGTATGGGATTACATCTCTGCCACAATTCTGCGTGCGAAAGATCATATTTTGAGCGCGCAAAAGTGCGTTTTGCACACACACAAACTGAGTTTTGTGGAGAAAATGTTTGTCTCGCAAAGAAGAAAGTATTTAGAGCGCACGAAAATCAATTTTGTATTTAAAATAAGTTTTTGGATGTGTGCAGACCTTCTCTTTTGCGCGTGCAACGTTTCACTAGCTTGCTCACCTGATGCCCGCCCTCAGTGCTCTCTAAATGCCAACAGCTCGCTTGCTCAACACAACCCAGCGTTACAATATGCCATAATTCCAGCCAATCAGAGACGAGGCTGCTAAATTCTGATTGGCTGCCTTGACAACCAATCACAACATTCCTTGCATTACCTCGACAGCAGAAGAGGAAAAATACAGTGCATGCAGGTATCGGAAAAAAAAACTAATGATACCCAACCCTACCCAGATGGTGTACTATTTCTAGGTGGGAATTCAAAGTGCAGATCCATGCACACTCTAATGGCTAATATTGCCCACAAACCATTGATTGCGCTTTGAAGGAGGATTTGGTTCAAAACTATAAACAAAAATTAAAAGAGTAGGCAAAAATTGGGACGCAGCAACTGCTTTGAATTTGCTTGTGAGTTAGCAGTTTGAATCAGACACGCTTGTTATTATTGAATCGCACATACTGATTATGTAATCACCACAGACCAATGGCGAATTAAAGGTATTTTTTCAAAAAGTTTGCTTTGCCAAGCTGTTTCGAACTCCTGAAACAAACTTTGTTTTGGCCTGATTTTGTTCTACATCACAGTAGTTTGTAGAGGTCGACCGATGTATCGGTTTTGCCGATTAATCGGCACCGATAGTTGATTGCTGGAACTATCGGTTCCGATAGTTTTCCGGGTTGCGTCCATTGCTGGAGAGGCTGAGAAGGGTCTGCTGTCATTATACAGTGCGAGAGCGGCCTCTATCATTGTTCATTCGTGAAGTAAACTTGTGTTTGTTTGGTGATTTAAATAAACTGTTTTAGACCGCTGCTCGAGTTGAACACAACGCGTCTGTATCGGCAAAATCCACTATCGGTCGACCTCTAGTAGTTTGTTCTTAGATTTTGCCTGAAATATATTAGGGCCTTTAGTCAGTGAACCATTTAAAGTTCATAACTGAAACTTCATAACTGAGTTTTTTTCTTTTTATCATCTTCAGAACAAAAAATAATAAATCCACACACTATCCGCACATGAAAATATATCAAAATATAAATTGGGCATGTATTGTTTTTAAAATTGGATTGCCAGAATTGTTTGTATATGCCTGATAAATGTCATTGACCGAAATGTTGTGAGGGAATACTTTTATATTTTGATACATTTGCAAGTGCGGATATTGTGTGGGATATATTCTTTTTAGTTTTGACCTGTTTTGTTTTTTTTGGTCGTTTTTCCTATATGCAACAATTGATAACCTACAGGTGTGTGAGGGTAATTGTTGATTGATTTTTATCATTTTCGAAATTAACCAGGAATTATTGTGAATCATTATTGCAATGCATACTTTAGGTTCGAGACACTTACATCAACATTTTTGAATTAGAAAAACAAATTTTATATTTTTAGCTAGCTTCATGTTATTTATTATTAACTTGTTAAAGTGTTAAGTCACATTTAGTGCGAAGTTTTGTCTGTAACCCAGCAAATGTGGTCACAACTTTCCTGCTATATTTGCATTGTCATCTTTTACATATTGAAAGCAAAGATATACAGTGGGTACGGAAAGTATTCAGACCCCCTTAAATTTTTCACTCTTTGTTATATTGCAGCCATTTGCTAAAATCATTTAAGTTAATTTTTTTCCCTCATTAATGTACACACAGCACCCCATATTGACAGAAAATCACAGAATTGTTGACATTTTTGCAGATATATTAAAAAAGAAAAACTGAAATATAACATGGTCCTAAGTATTCAGACCCTCTGCTCAGTATTTAGTAGAAGCACCCATTTGATCTAATACAGCCATGAGTCTTTTTGGGAAAGATGCAACAAGTTTTTCACACCTGGATTTGGGGATCCTCTCATTCCTCCTTGCAGATCCTCTCCAGTTCTGTCAGGTTGGATGGTAAACGTTGGTGGACAGCCATTTTTAGGTCTCTCCAGAGATGCTCAATTGGGTTTAAGTCAGGGATCTGGCTGGGCCATTCAAGAACAGTAACAGAGTTGTTGTGAAGCCACTCCTTCATTATTTTAGCTGTGTGCTTAGGGTCATTGTCTTGTTGGAAGGTAAACCTTCGGCCCAGTCTGAGGTCCTGAGCACTCTGGAGAAGGTTTTAGTCCAGGATATCCCTGTACTTGGCCGCATTCATCTTTCCCTCGATTGCAACCAGTCGTCCTGTCCCTGCAGCTGAAAAACACCCCCACAGCATGATGCTGCCACCACCATGCTTCACTGTTGGGACTGTATTGGACAGGTGCCTGGTTTTCTCCACACATACCACTTAGAATTAAGGCCAAAAAGTTCTATCTTGGTCTCATCAGACCAGAGAATCTTATTTCTCACCATCTTGGAGTCCTTCAGGTGTTTTTTAGCAAACTCCATGCGGGCAATCGCTACAGCAAGACGTCGAATGTTGTCCTTAGCGATCGACTACATTCATGCATTGATTCTGTTGTTGTTTTGGTGACCTTCTTGTTGCCTGGGGAATAATTGGCAGGCAATCTACGAAAAATGGCAGTTTAATGTATCACCCCTTTTCCAGTGCTATGCAGTGCATGTGACACACACAAGTGAGCAGGGGCAAAATTTCAGCAACAACAGCCGATAGTTGTGACATCCCCTACCACTATCAAGGTGTTTCGTTTGGTAAGCGTGCAGCTGGCTGATCTGAAACTGTACTGTGATCTGCAGGTACTGTGAGGAGATGGTGCCTCTTCACCCCTGTTTAACTCTCATCAGCAACTGCGAACAAACTCTGTCCAGCCACACGTCACGAAGACTCATCACCATGGAGAAGACCAAGGAGCCTGAGGTATGTGAGGCTTTTTTTTGGGTGGAGGCCCCTTGGTCTAAAGATGAACTTGATATATGCGAACTGTCCTGAACATGTTTTATACTGTTACGTCTTTTATGGCCCCAATCTGAAAATAATCCTGCCATCTGGCTGTGATTGACTCTCTGTTTTTACGCCGCTTTAATGACTTAATCACACATTGTATGGAAAACAATCCATCTTTGGATTTGACAACCACTTCACTTCAAAACCCCAAATTGTTCCCATAAAAGCTTTCCTGAAACCCACGCATGAATATTTACCCAGACTGGCATGTGTCTCCACCGACTTATGCTCCAAACCTGGAACGTATATGTTATCTGTAGATGTCATGTCCTTGTCTTCCTCCTGAACTTGTTTTAATCCCCAAAGACAAAAAATGACTATTAAATCAGTCTCTTCTGTGAAAAACTGGCTCATTTCCCAAAGCTCAAGTAGCTCTGATGTGATCTTGGCATCGGATCCGTCAATAAGATTGTGGAGATCTCTGCAAAACTTCTCCTCGTGTCCAGCAGTAGCTAAAAAACCATCTGAATAGTGTCCGTCGCTCATTGTTTATGGATGTTTATCCTTATGTCCTTGATCGGCTCTGTTAGACTGTTCTACAATGCTCTTCACATGAATTATAATATTAGGTTTAGAGTTCTGTTGCTTTTGTTTGAGAACAGAAGGAACATGTCTTGTTGCATTATGGGATAAATATTACCCAGTGTAGCTTATTTTTAGAACAGAACGCAGGACTTTTAGGAGCTTAGCAGATGTAGCATTAGTCCATAGCTGTCAAACAACTCTGAGTCAAGATGAGGCCCTGTTTCTGCCTTTTCTCATTCTCTTTCTCTCTGTTTCCATCTCTCTTTCTCGCTCAGTTGTTTCTCTTTACATTTTGCATTTTGGCACATAGATTCTGTGTGTCCTCATGTCCCCTGCTGAAGTACCTCCACCAAAGATCTGGTTTTCTTCTTGGGTAAATCTTACAAAGAAATGTCCGAGTCACAAACCAAAACTACTGAATTATATTTAGCATTAAAAACAAGACCTTTTGCACTGTGACCTTTTTCTGACAATTGTTTACATTTTTGTAAGGCACTGAAGTTAATGATGGACACTATATATAGTATTTTTTTTGTTACCTAATCAAAATAGCCCAACTGCAGTTTAATTGAGATTAAATGGAATGCTCAATGAAAAAAAATATGATTTTTGAAAATTGTTAAAAACGGAGTTATCTGTTTTTGCAAATGAACTCTACATACAAAAAACAATAAAAATCCTACTGATCCCAAACTTTTGAGCGGCAGTGTGTGTGTATGTATATATATATATATATACACAGTGCCTTGCGAAAGTATTCATACCCCTTCATTTATTTCATGTTTTGTTATGTTGCAGCCTTATGTTAAGCTGCTTTAAATTACTTTTTTTTTTCTCCACATCAATCTACACTCCATACACCATACTGACAAAGCAGGGAAGAGTTCTAGTTGTTTCAAACATCTTTCATTATGGATAATGAAGGCTACATGATTCTGTGAACCTTCAATGAAGCAGAATTTTTTTCTGAACTCTTCCCCAG
>NW_015627540.1:329407-329985 GCF_001515625.1 Sinocyclocheilus rhinocerous
ATATATATATATATATACATATACTGTATATATATATATATATAAAACATACGGTTATATTAAAGATACATTAATAATTTTTTGTTTCAAGCAAATATAACTTGATAGTTATTTTATATTTTATTCAACATAAAATGTATACATTTAACTATATACTAAGAATATTTACTATATTATATTATAGAATATTAAAATTTTTGTTCATAATTTGTTTTATTATTTATACATATACAGTGCCTTGTGAAAGTATTCATACCCCTTCATTTATTTCATGTTTTGTTATGTTGCAGCCTTATGTTAAGCTGCTTTAAATTACTTTTTTTTTTCTCCACATCAATCTACACTCCATACACCATACTGACAAAGCAAAAACAGAACTGTCACAATTTTGTAAATTTATTAAAAATAAAAAACTGAAATAAGTACATTGCATAAGTATTAACTCAGTACTTAGCTGAAGCACCTTATCAGCTTCAAGCCTTTTTGGGTATGATGCGACAAGCTTTGCATATCAGCATTTGGCAATTATCTGCCATTCTTCTCCTCACCTCTTCACCTCTCAAGCTCTGTCAGGTTGG
>NW_015627540.1:331038-331423 GCF_001515625.1 Sinocyclocheilus rhinocerous
TTTACAGTCTCAAGTCTTTTTTGTTTAATGCGATAAGCTTTGATCATCATCATTTGGCAATTATCTGCTATTCTTCTCTTCACCTCTTCACCTCTCAAGCTCTGTCAGGTTGGATGGGGGCAGACACACGTTTTCAGGTTTCTCCAGAAATATTTGATTGGGTTCAATCCCAGGCTGTGGCTGGGCCACACAAAGACATTCACGGAGTTGTCTATAAGCCACTCTTGCTGTGTTTGTTCATTGTGCTGTTGGAAGGTGAACCTTCTGCCCAGTCTGAGGTTCTGAATGCTCTGGACTGGGTTTTCATTAAGGCTATCTCAATATTTTGGTGCATTGAGCTTTTCTTATACTCTGACGACTCCCTCAGTCCCTGCCGCTGAAAAAC
>NW_015627540.1:331625-333117 GCF_001515625.1 Sinocyclocheilus rhinocerous
AATCATTTAAGTTTTTTATTTTTAATAAATTTGCAAAGATGTTAAAAACCTGTTTTTTACTTTGCCATTATGGTGTATGGAGTGTAGAATGATGTGGGGGAAAAAGTATACATATATATATATATATATATATATATATACACATATATATACAGTTGTGCTGTTGCAGAATGTGCAAAATGTTGATAATTGAAACAAAATAAGAGCATGTTGTTGTTTTTTTTAATTTAGTACTGTCCTGAATAAGCTATTTCACATAACAGATGTTTACATATACTCCGCAAAATAAAATAATAACTGAATTTATAAAAATGATCCCATTCAAAAGTTGAATCTTGAATCTTAATACTATGTGTCATTTACTGGATGATCCATGACTGTTTTTATATTTTTTGATAGTTGTTCATGAGTCCCTTGTTTGTCCTGAGCAGTTCAACTGCCTGCTGTTCTTCAGAAAAAATCCCCCAGCTCCTGCACATTCTTTGGTTTTCAAGCATCTTCTGCATATTTGAACCCTTTCCAACATTGACTGTATGATTTTGAAATCCATCTTTTAACACTGAGGACAATTGAGGGACTCATGCATAACTATTACAAAAGGTGAAAACATGTACTGATGCTCAAGAAGGCCACATAATGCATTAAAGGGTTAGTTCACCCAGAAATGAAAATTCTGTCATTAATTACTCACACTCATGTCGTTCCAAACCCGCAAGACCTCCTTCATCAAGACCTTCATCTTCGGAACACAAATTAAGATATTTTAATGCACCTCGCTAGCTCTCTGACCCTCCATAGACAGCAAGTGTCCTTACACGATCAAGGTCCAGAAACAAAGCAAGGACATCGATAAAATAATCCATGTGACATCAGGGGTTCAACCGTAATTTTACGAAGCTACAAGAATACTTTTTGTGCGGAAAAGAAAAAAAAAGACTTTATTCAGCAATTCGTCTCCTCTGCGTCACCCTCGCGCCATTTTGGAATTGTTGAATAAAGTCGTTATTTTTTTTCTTTTGCGCACAAAAAGTATTCTCGTAGCTTCGTAAAATTACTGTTGAATGTCACATGGATTATTTTACCAATCTCCTTGCTATGTTTCTGGACCTTGATCGTGTAAGGATCATTGCTGTCTATGGAGGGTCAGAGAGCTCTCAGATTCCATCAAAGATATCTTAATTTGTGTTCCGAAGATGAACGAAGGTCTTACGGGTTTGAAACAACATGAGGAAAATTGTACTTATAATATAAGGACTGATAAAATTGTGAAATATTACTAACATTACTAACATATGGTTTCTATTTTAATATATTTTACTTTTTTACATTTTTTCTGGATTCTTCGATGACTAGGATGACTAGAAGAAGGGCATTTATTTGGAATCTTATTGTGAAAATATAAAAGTCCTTACTGACACATTTAATCAATTGAATGCATCCTTATGGAGTAAAATAATAAATTTCTTTAAAAAAAAAAAACTTACTGACAACA
>NW_015627540.1:335930-349847 GCF_001515625.1 Sinocyclocheilus rhinocerous
CTCTATTTCCTTCCCAGGGAACTGAAGGCCGTTCTCATGGTCCAGGCTTTTATTCAGTGCTGTCATCGTAACCTCACCTGTCTCTCCTTGTCGTTTAATTTCTCCACTGTGTTTGCTACGTTTTGATTAGATCTTAGTGGACTAACACAAACAAACTGTCCTACACCTAAAGATAGTAAAACAATGGCCAGACACCTCTTAGAGGCCACAAAGAAGACCTCTGGTACCATGCCCGGGAAGGACAGGACTTCTCATTGGTCCACATGCAGTTTCTGCCCTTCACCCACCCAGAGCCTAATTCCTAAGGTTCTCCAGTGGTTGAAGTCTTCCAGGACAGCCAGGAACCTTGGAATTGTGATTGATGATCAGTTAAGCTTCACAGACCATATTGCTACAATGGCCCGGTCCTGCAGATTTGCCTTATACAACATTAAGAGATTAATGATTAGACCCTTCCTATCAGAGCAGGCTGCACAACTCAAGTGTTGTTTACGTTCAGCATGCGCACGTTGTCTACTAAACATAAACAATGCTGATTACGTTCTGGGGTACTCTCCAAAATGGTGGAAGACAGTAACTCAGGGAGAATAATTGCTGAATAAATTATGTTATTATTGTTGTCTTTGTGCACAAAAAGTATTCTCGTAGCTTCGTAAAATTACTGTTGAATGTCACATGGATTATTTTACCAATCTCCTTGCTATGTTTCTGGACCTTGATCGTGTAAGGATCATTGCTGTCTATGGAGGGTCAGAGAGCTCTCAGATTCCATCAAAGATATCTTAATTTGTGTTCCGAAGATGAACGGAGGTCTTACGGGTTTGGAACAACATGAGGGTGAGTAATTAATGACAGAATTTTCAACTATCCCTTTAAGAGACGGGGGGTGTAAACATTTTAAAGTGGATGATCAGGGAAAATTGTACTTATAATATAAGGACTGATAAAATTGTGAAATATTACTAACATATATAAGAACTGGTTTCTATTTTAATATATTTTACTTTTTTACATTTTTTCTGGATTCTTCGATGACTAGAAAGTTCAAAAGAAGGGCATTTATTTGGAATCTTATTGTGAAAATATAAAAGTCCTTACTGACACATTTAATCAATTGAATGCATCCTTATGGAGTAAAATAATAAATTTCTTTAAAAAAAAAAAACTTACTGACCACAGATTTTGGTACTATATGTATTTGCATCAGTCACAAGAGATTATTTTTCATACAGTTTATTATACAGTAGGCTACTGAGAATTGAGAGGGTTGAGGATAAATGTGCATGATTGTCATGAAAATAATGCACAAAAAAAAATGTCATTTTCTTCATGCAAAAATATAATTTCGTTCTTTTCTTTTTTGTTGTTGCTGTTTTTGGAGTGAAATATAATTTGGACATTTCATGACAGTTTTCATTAGATTCCCAGTGCTTTCATCTTCATTTGTTCATCCTGTAATTCTAATTGACATTTCAGGCCACTTAGGCCACCACAGAAACTATAGGGTCTGTTCCTGAGGCTTGTGTGGTCTGTGCTGCGTAAGTTGCGTTGTAAACTAGAGCCCGTCGCGTGTGACCTGAACTGAGTCCTTGAGTGTGTTGTAGAAGGTGCCGGTGATGGTTTGCAGGCCCAGAGCTGGAGTCATCACTTTCAGCTCAAAGTCTTCCTGCCACCTCATTAGCCTGTGGTGCAGTGTGCTTCCCTCCTGCCCTCCTCCAGCAGGTCCTGCTTAAGATCCTGGCCTCCGCTCTGAGCAGGAAAATCTAAGGAACTTAACACTCTGCTGTCTGTCATTAGGCACTTGACTGTGAGCTTGTGAAGGGAAGACATAAAAGTGTGCTGTGCTCAGCCAAACGTTCAAAACTGTTTCTGCCGTTTTGCTTTAGTGTGCCTTTGTTTTTTGTGCGGTTTTGTTGAAATATTTGAATAAGTACATTTAAACTCATAAAAATGTAAAAGTACACTGTCCACTACTTGTTTTGCATTACATGTCATTTCAAACTTTCACTACCTGACAAAAGTTTGGTTAATGTTTGTGAAAGAAGTCTTTTATGCTCACCAAGGCTGCATTTATTTAATCAAAAATGCAATATTGTGAAAAATGATCACAATTTAGAACAACCATATTTTAATAGATTTAAAAATCTAAATTATTCCTTTGATGGCAAAGCTGAATGTTCGTTAGCCATTACTCCAGTCTTCAGTGCCACATGATCCTTCAGAAATCCTTCTAATATGCTGATTTGATGCTCAGTTATTATCAGTTTTTGCTTTTTTTCTGTTTAATATTTTTGTGGAAACGGTGATGTGTTGTTCTTGTTTTTTCAGGATTCTTTGATAAACAGAACGTTCAATGAACAGCATTTATTTAAAAAAGAAGTCTTTTATATTTGCAAATGTCTTTAATGTCACTTATCAATTTAATGCATCTTTGCTGAATAAAATCAGCATATTACAATGATCTCTGAAGGATCATGTTACACTGATTACTGTAGTAATGTCTAATAAAAATAAAGTTTTGCCATCACAGGGATAAATTACAAAAATTGTATTTTTGTTACAATTTTGGTTAAATAAATGCAGTCTTGGTGGGCATTAAAGATTTCTTAAAGTATTAATTGTTCTAAACTTTTGACCAGTAATGCATATGACTTAGTTTCTTCCAGAAAATGTAAAATAAGAAAATAACTAGCTCCACTTGAATGTAGGCTATTGCCAGTAAAAAACAATCCAAACCAATTTGCCTTTTGAAGTTGACTGTTGTTCCTAACTTCTAAAGAGAAAAATGCTAATAAAATGTAACTCTCCACCACTGAAGATTTGCTTGAATCCTGCACTTCGGATGTTCTTTATTTAAGCTGTTTAATATGCTTTCTTGCAGGATTCGGACAGACTGTCGCACCTTGCTGACCCTCGCTTCACCCCGTACCAGGGTCACAACTCTTTCAGAGAGAAATACTTCAGTGGTCTCACCAAGAAGAACAGAAAGGATGCCAAAGCCACCCCAAGAAATAAAGAATAAAACATGAAAAGTAAAGTTTATATTTTTATTTATAATTTTTTTTTAAAAACATCATTGTATTTTAAATGTCTTTTTCAATAAAAACCCTTGTTTTATCAGTTGTCTCCTCTTCTTTTTATCTTTCTCCTCTCTAAAGCGAGCCCTACAAGCGCGATTGAATTTATTGCAGCATTACAAATATGTGTTGCAGATAAATTGGTGACAGGGATTAGCGTAATACTTGTTTCTCTGAGTGCTTGCGAAGTAGAAAGATGTAGGGGTGTAATGTAATGTGCCTACTGGACATTTGCAGAGAAAGATGGAGCGCTGGGCCTGCTATCTAAACTCCCTTAAGAGTTTATGCCAGGTCAGCTAGACATCTGACTAATGAATCTGTCTTAGACTTAAACTCACCTCAAAGAGAGCCGTCTAGTTCAACATAAGATCTCCTATGAAAATAAGGAGAGAGATCTTAGAGCGATTTGGGCAGAGATTTAACATGTGATGTCATAAATTGGTAGATGCATGCATTTCTATTAGGATAGACCTAATTTTTGCTTTATTAAATCTTGAGGCGTATCCCAAACATAAAATGGTGATTTTGTTTTCTTGCACAATTCCTGTTTCTGGTTTTTCTGTCTCCTTTCCGATTCAGGCAATCTTTAGAGCAAGCAGAAATTAAATGGATCATTGTTCATCTCCCGCAAGCAGGTAAGTTTCCTTCCATTCTTCAACTCCCCCCTGTAGAGGACTGATGAAGTGAAAAGCCACAGAACTGTTCACGCAGCCTTCAACTGTTCCAGGCCGAAACCCACTTCCCATTACAAGATGAGCTCACATTTGTTTCTTTTTACATAAAGGGAAGTGAATGAAAAATTGACAGCAAAATGTTGTGAACAAGCTAACAAATCAATTGGATAAGTTGCGCTAAAGGGAGTGTTCACCTACAAATGAGCATTCTGTCGTCATTTACTCACCCTCAAGATGAACAAAAACACAAAAGAAGATATTTTGAAGAATGTCGGTAACCATTGATTTCCATACTGGTTTGGTTACCAACATTCTAAACATATCTTCTCAACATATTTTTTGAAAAACATTTTTTTTTTTTTTTTAAATTTGGTGAAATTCCCTTCCATGTCAGATGAGATTCTAATATATGCCCCAGCGTTCATTCAGATGGCACTTACAGGCTTTTGCATCTGAACTCTTCACACACATATATATATATATATATACACTGTATATTAAACATATACTAAAACATAATATTTTTGTGGAAACTTTTTTTTAAAGAAGTCTTTACTGTCACTTTTAATAAATATGATATGTTCTTGCTTAATATAAGCATTGCAAATCTTACTGACCCCAAACTTTTGAATGGCAGTGGGTGGCAGTATCATGGTCAAAATAAGGGTTTCTGAAAACATGCCATAAAATTGGAGGAGCATCACAAATGTGAGTATTCCAATTTGTATATATTTTTAAATAGATGCCACTATTTAATCCTAATTAAATGACTGAAACACAAAAAGTACACATGGGACATGTTTCTGAGTGCAATGAGTGCTTTAATGTTATTTATCCTAGTGTGAGTGTTCTGCCAGGGCTAGATGTTTTCAATTTCAAGTGCTTAAAAATATCTAAATTGACTCTAATTCCCAACATTTCCCTTTTGTTTTCAAATGAGCTGTGCAGTTTAAATGGGGTGCTCACGAACAGCCAATAAAACTAATAACCAGCAAAAACAATAACCACACGCGCTCTCACAATGCAGCGCAGAGTCTTAAGAGAAGCTTCGAGACCGTTTTATTAGGTTCATATGGCAGCAAAACAAATATGTTGCTCATTCACCCACACACACCAAAAATGTATAAGAAAAAGAGGAACCGAATAACAATCAACAATTCTTCATAGTTAACTTTTAGCTTTTGTGTGTTCGCATGGTTTACATGTGCTTACATCGATTATCAACACTTTTTGGTTTTGTGTGGTATCTGAATCAACCTACAGAACAGAAAGTAAATGGCATTGCTGTGCGCTTATTTTATGTCATTTGTGTTGTTTCAGGTTCCTTGTGATGATCTACTCGAGTTAAAAGCTCTACCTCAGCTCCGTCACCCCCTCATCTTCTCCGGCCTACACAAACAAACCCTTCAGAGAAACAGATGAGCAGTCTAAGATTGCTGTGTTTCATTCATTTCTCTGTGGAACGCAGCCATTTTGTGGCTCCCGAATGTTTACTCACAAACCGAGGTGTTAGGAGTTTGTTAGATTCTGTACATTTTCAGCTGGGTCTTGTTAAGCTGTGTTGTGATTCTCACCCTCTCGGACTAAATGAAAGATTTTTATGACTGGACGTATGCGACATAATGTTTGTTTAAGGCAACTTGACCTGCTGTTTGCAACCCATTTTACTTACGTAAAACGACATTTCATAGTAACACAGCATGTTCAACAAGAAGTGTAAGGCAGGTTTTAAAGGAATAGTTCACATAAAAATGACTCCCCATAAGGCCATCCAAGAGATTGTTTTTTTTTTTTTCATCAGAACAGATTTGGAGAAAATTAGCATTACATCACTTGCTTACCAATGGATGATCTGCGGTGAATGGGTGCCATCAGAATGAGAGTCCAAAGAGCTGGTAAAAACATCACAATAATCCACAAGTAATCCACACGACTCCAGTCCATCAGTTAATGTTGTGTGAAGTGAAAAACTGCATGTCGGTAAGAAACAAATCCATCAAGACGTTTTAACTTTAAACAGTTGCTTCTGGCTTAAACATGAACCGTCTTTCCTCTATCCAAGTCGTATCATCTGAATCGGGAAAGAAAATTGCACAGATGAAGCACTGTTTACAAGCAAACATCGTCCAAAACAGTTCTAAACAAATATGTTAGTGGATTTTGATTTGAGAGGACAAAAAAGGATGGACTTTTTCACTGGAGTAAGCGTTATTATGGATTATGGACTGGTAATTTGGCCAAAAGTGATGGTTTAATGGTAAAATGCTGGATTTATTGCAAACTCGCAGCTTTTCACAAGACATTATTGATGGACTGAAGTTATGTGGATTATTGTGATGTTTTTATCAGACTCATTCTGACGGCACCCATTCACTGCAGAGGATCAATTGGTGAACAAGTGTTAAATTTCTAGTTGAATGATATTTGAATTCCATTTATTTCTGTTATATATGTATTTCTGTATATATCTGAAATATATAGTCCAGTCCTTTCCTCACTATTCCAGGCTAGGAAAAAATTGGCAGCAGGAAGTTGCTTCCAGGATAATAAAAATACCCCCTTAAGTATGGAAATGTCTCTAAAAATGTATGTATAAACTACTGTTCAAAAGTTTGGGACCTGTAAAATCTTTAAATGTTTTTGAAAAAAGTATATATATATATATATATATGTATATATATATACAAAAGTGATGGTTTAATGGTAAAATGCTGGATTTATTGCAAACTCGCAGCTTTTCACAAGACATTATTGATGGACTGAAGTTATGTGGATTATTGTGATGTTTTTATCAGACTCATTCTGACGGCACCCATTCACTGCAGAGGATCAATTGGTGAACAAGTGCTAAATTTCTCCTAATCTGTACTGATGAAGAAACAAACTCATCTACGTCTGTAATCTTTGGGTGATCTATTCTGTCCATTTCATCCTTCAGCAATTGATTGGATATTGAAAGGGGATCTTGAATTAATTTGAATTTCAAGTTAATTTTAAAGCTCATTTTGTGTTAATATTATACAGTACAGCATGGGCTCATGAATATTAATTAGGTTATGTTGTGATGTTATAAAAGGCTAATTCATATTTTGCAACCAGATGTTGTAGTCACGAAATCTATCAGCAAGTGCTAACCATGCAAACCTTGACCTATTGAGTGCAAAAGTGGTTGCTGTAACTTTGAAAGCTAAGAGGAGCCTCTACAAGTGATAGCAATGGTCAATGACTCCTAAACTTTTCATGCTCTTCCAAAAATACATGACAAAAAAAATCTTTACTACTTCAGTGTGGGCTGTTCTGTTTTGACCGCGAGGAAGGGTCTACTCATTCCAGCCGCTTAAATTATTATCTTACTTCCTCCCACTGGACATTCCACTACTGTGCCGACCTTTTCTCACTTCAGTGGAGTGGCTGGGATGCAATAAACCCACTTTGATTATGACTTACTTCATCTTGAGAAAACCCAGACGAGTCTAGAACGCACGCCATGCTTTGAAAAAGTGGAAATCGAGAGTCAGTGACCGGCCTGTCACCGAATCTCGTCCTTTATCACGTCCGTTTCCTCGTGACCTGCCGTGACCCTACAACTTACATAAGCCTTGCATTCTAATTTTGTTCAAAACAAAAATCTGTTTTCAACCTGTCGGTCAAACCGCTTTTTATTAGTACTAGAGTTTCAGAGGTATGCCACAAACTTCCCTTTCACCCCATTCTGAGGCGAAGTTGACAAACATTGAAAAAAAATGTGTCGCTGACTTTTATTAATCGAGTAGAAAGTCCCTAAAACATCTGTAGGGGAATTAAGCGGAAAAAATGGCTTAACAATAGGCCGACATAATTATCCTCAATGAAGGGAACCTCTAACGGGTTCATCCCGCCACATTTTAATGACTCGTGGGTGCCAAGTGGCAAATGTGGATACCATGACACCATCCTCTGCTTGTTTCTCTTTCCATTCCAATGGGCATAAACGAGTCTGATCAGTCTCAACAGTAGAGGTTTTATATTGGAAAATTTGGGGTAATTCTCTTCATTACTGTTTTTATAGATTCATTATTATAATAAATGTTGGACCACAAAAAAATTCTACCAATAAAATAAAAATAATATAATTTTTTCTTTAATAAAATTCATATATAAATATATACATTTATAAATTCATATATGCATGTCTTTTATTTTATTTTTTAATTAAATTTGTGTGTGTGTGTGTATACTGTATATATATATATATATATATATATATATATAGTATATTAATTTACAGTGAATTTTCTTCTTAATCTTGATTTAAACATTTCTTTAAAATATACTAATTAAATAATGTTAATAAAATAAAATTAAATGAAATATAAATTATTTATATACACTATGCATAGCATACAATACAGCTTTGGGATTTTTTTCAGGAAAGATGCTTCATATTGATCAAAATTGACAGAAAATACATTTATAGTGTTACAAAAAGATTTTATTCATTAAAAATATCGAAACATGTATCACCGTTTCAACAAAAAATATTAAGCAGCAAAAATGTTCAACATTTTTAATAAATAGAACAATTATTAATAATTAGGCACTAATAATAATTCATAAACTGAGAACCAAAATCAGAAAATTTGAATAATTTCTGAAGGATCATGTGATACAGCAGACTGGAGTAATGACTGCAAAAAAATCAGCTTTGCATCACATGAATGAATTATATTTTAAAATATATTAACATGGAAAACGGCTATTTTAAACTGTAATAATATTTCACAATAATACTGTTTATCTGCATTTTTGACCAAATAAATGCAGCCTTGTTGAGCATAAGACAAAAACATAAATGTTTAATTTATAGTCAGTAATTGATCAAATGATCACCACATATATCATTTTTTACTGGAAAAAAAAATTTACATTAGTGTACTGTCAGGATAACAATATATTTTAAGAATTCAGTTTTTCCCCCCCTCTGGGTCATTGGGTTTGAATTTCTGTGATATGCTTAAGTGCACACAGGGAGGATGTGATTGCAGCGTGAGGGTATGTAATTGGGGGTGTCGAGCCGCCAACACCAGGCTCTCACGTCTGACTTGCACCGTGGAATGTACTGTACATGAGGGTCTACGTTAACCGAGGCCAGGAAATACGCAAGAGACTGAATTCTTGATTTCACCCCCATGATTCCTCAAAGACCATCACCCCTATCGAGGCAGACCAATTTGTGCAGGTAAACATGACCCCTGGAAGCTCACCTTGACTGAGGCGGCATCACACCTGTCTATAACCCACAGGTGGAGGAGCTAAACAGGCCTCAGCCCAGAGCACCCAGGCTCCTGAAAACCCCAGTCAGGAAAGATCCTGTCCTCTGTGAGCCCCGTGTTGTGCTGGCCAGTAAAAGAAGAGTCCTAATGCAGCTGGGGATCTTGGGTAATGTAGTGTAAATCTGTCTGACTTTCTAGAAGTTGCTGAAGTGTTTTATATGTACTTTGTGTGGTTGCAAACAAATTAGAAAATGCAGTATTCAATCAAAACCTGCTAAGATAGTTATTCTGTTACCTAGATCAACTAACTTTGTGGAACTTACTTTTAATTAAATTCTGTCCTTAATGGGACAAACTGTTGTATACTGTTTATTACCATATGTAATACATGTACTTTGTACATTACATTTAATATAAATGAGATCTATCTATCTGTCTGTCTGTGGATAAGAATGAGCTTAATTTACATATATAATTTATTTAAAATGTATAAAAAATGAAATTTTTACATTATATTTATGACTATTATTTTATTTATATTTATCACTTACAGAATAAGTGTGTCATCAGTGTATAGTTTTAGAAAAGGGTTATAAAAAGGGGTTGTTTGACTGACGTAAAATAACCAAAGACTCTTTCTTTTCTTTTCTATGACATTTAGGGGTGACCTACTGAGAACTCCGAGAGCAAAGCAGAATATACAGCTGAGAAAAATTAAATTTTATTTGCTTAATATGAGACTTGCTGTGTTAAAACTCTTGAATAATTTTCATAATTTCATGTCACAAATCTTCTAAACCTTGGTGAATCATCCATTAGTCTGTCTGGAGAAGTGATATGAAAATTTGTAAACACGATTTTGTATCCCAGATTAAAAACTCCAGCAAATTAGATAGAAGCTTGTCACTTTAAAGGGATAGTTCACCCAAAAATTTAAATTGTCATCATTTACTCACCCTCATGTTGTTCCAAACCTGTATGAGTTTCTTTCTTATGTTGATCATAAAAGATGATATTTTGAAGAATGCTGGTAATCAAACCCATGGTCCCCATTGACTTCCATTTCCCTATGGAAATCAATGGGGACCAACAACTGTTTGGTTCTTCAAAATATCTTCTGTTGTGGTCAACATAAAGAAACTTATACAAGGTTGGAGTGACCCCAGGGTGAGAAAATGACAATTTTCATTTTTGGGTGAACTATTCCTTTAAGTAATATATAGTGATTTTAATGTTGATATTGTGATGGATATACCCTGCATTTTAAAATGTTCTTTGTAAATCATATTTATTTGGAGCTTAGCATCCTTCTTTTGATGAATGCACTTGTAAATGTTGACAATTGTGCATTTTAATTGTGCTTGTTTTAGTTTCACTGTAGCTAAACTATGTTGCCATGAGGCTTTTTTTTTTATTCCTGCTCTGCAGCTGCAAATGAACCGCAGAACAGTACAGCTTGGTCACCGAAGCTCAAGAATCCAATTGCTCAGTAAGACAAAATTACACTCAGATCTGTTTCTCTCATGGGGGTTATTTGATTTGGAAATGATTAGTGGTTTTTGCATGCGAATTAATGCAAGATATGGAACTGGTTGAATGAATGAATGTGTGATAGCATTCAGTTTTTTATGATACAATTAAATAGCACAGCATGTTCTCTATTGAGGGGGTTTGTGAATGCGGGCAGAATGCAGTTATGGGTTTGATGTGCGATTTCCATGTTTGTTACCAATATTTCTAGACCGTGATGTTTGTAGGTCTGAGATCAAAAGTTTATTTTGATTATGGTCATAGAAATATACATGATACAGCCTTTAGACCATCAAGAAACCATTAATCAATGTGCATTTAATCTTAAATTGTTCC
Organism: Sinocyclocheilus rhinocerous; assembly: GCF_001515625.1. Classification (NCBI taxonomy): domain Eukaryota; kingdom Metazoa; phylum Chordata; class Actinopteri; order Cypriniformes; family Cyprinidae; genus Sinocyclocheilus; species Sinocyclocheilus rhinocerous. Next base: position 346,800 of record NW_015627540.1, read on the forward strand.
ATGTGTCATATCCACAGGAAGAGAGACTTGTATACACACAATGGGCTTCAGAAGTCTGAGACTAAGTTGAAAATCCAAGCCAGACTTTCATAGGTCGGCTAAAACATGTCAGAAGTCATATTTTTATTGTCTCCAGGAAAACAGGAGGAAAATAAATGAATCAGGAACATTTAAAAAATGAAATAAAAATGCAATAAAAGTATAGCGTGTGGCAAGGCGTATGTTTCTTGGTTGCTAGCACCATAGTGATGGAAAGACGAACCTAATTTTTCTGGGTGTGCTGTTCACACTCATGCAGAGTTATGCCATCAGGGGACAACATCATAGGCTTTTCCATTCGGTTTCCTTTTGAAAGTTATTGAACCTCGGCTTTATTGAATTTGGCTTCCTGTAATACACTTTATTTCCTCATCTGTGGGGAAAAGGTCCAACAGGTCCAATTTTCCATTTTCTAAACAATTATTTTATAGGGATTTTTACACCCTTGGTACTAAATCCTCAGGTCTTACATGCTTTCAAAATTCCACCTTGTAGGATTACGATGAACAGAAGGCGAATTATTACAGGTTTGGTGAATAAGTTAATAGGAACTTTTCACCCAAAACATGTTTGTGAAGAACTGTTATACAGCATTTGCAATATGGCAGTTCATACATGAATTTGCATTTTCATCCAGCCTGTATGCTGTGTTCAGACCAGCCTATATAAAATCTATAATCTATAATAAAATAATAAAATCTATATAATAAAATCTATAATCTCCGTAGGTGACTTCCCGGGCTCCGTAGATTCCAGATTTTCAAATAGTTGTATCTCTGCCAAATATTGTCCTATCCTAACAAACCATACATCAATGGACAGCTTATTTATTCTGCTTTCTGACATGATTTCAAAAAATGGACCGTTATGACTGGTTTTGCGGTCCAGGGTCACATATAAGCAAATAATGCATTATATCAAATGTCAAACTTATTTACTCCAGTAATCCTTGTTTTATTCACAACTTCATAAAATAATAATTTGCACATTATACTTTCATTTTAATTTTCTTCAGATTTCCCTTAAAAAAATCACCAGTAAGGGTGGAATATAATCAGTAGTTGTGACAGCATTGCTTGGAGCACTAAAACCTTTAGTTGTACCTGTAAATCGCAGTAGCTCGCTCTTTCAACAGTTTCCTTGGCCTATGAAGAAAAAAGAAATTCACCAAGTGAATAATGGCAAATCATTTTTATCAGCACCTCTGACGATGCAGTTAAACATCAGTGCACGCGGTATAATTATTTAAGCCGCAGTTAGCTCAAGGTTTTTGAAAGCTAAAGAATGAAAGAGCCCTCACCTGATTTAGAGAGTGTTGATCTGCCTTTATGACACACTTAGCACCTCATCATACTTCCCCAGATGCAGCTGTAAAGATCTAGAGCTTTGCCCGCCACACTTGGAACAGTGCTGATATTTACACAACAGGTTACCAGCCAGCCTCACTTAAAAATTAACACGTTACTTAATTATTGTTATTTAATTTCTTCTAGTTAAAGTAACCAATAACGTTACATTGTTCATTTGTATCTACAGTAATATGTTACTTTTTTCCATTAAAGTCCAGGGGCATTCCTAGCCCTTCATCAGCACTTAGGCACAGGCCTAACACAAAAAAAGTGTGTCCATATTTTGATAGGATAATGGATACAAATGGTGTTTACCTGCCACACGGAGCTGTTTACAGGCTGTACGCGCAAAAAGAGCTGTTTTGTGGTTGACAGACAATAGAAATATCTACCTTGTTCTGCGGTCTTTGTGTTTTCTGTCTTGTGAAATATCCTGTAACTAATTCGGTGTGAATGACTGTCCGAATTAATCAAACTGAACTGTGAACCATTTCAGACCTTTTTACAAACCCGCACGACTGATTAGATCAAAAGAGTGATTCATTCGCCAATCTGATATCGCAAATTCTGATTCTAAACAGCTGATAGAAAACCCATGACTTGATCGCTGAAATATTATCAGAGAAAATGATTATCGGGTCATTATACATCAATCTCATTGACACATAGGATTTATATCAGTAATATTTTACTCTCTGTGTGTGTTTGATTCACTAAAAGGAGCTGATTCATTAGACTCATTCGTTTGGGAATCTGACTACATTGGTTGCGCAGTATGCTTTTGATTCACTTAAAAGAATCGGTTCATAAGAGTCATTAGGCTTGTTTGATATGCGCTGCAGTGAGGGGAGGAGTGAAATAAGAGCAGGCAAGACGGACAGTTCTGACCTCTCGAAGTGAACAGATACCTACGAGATTACTTATTTTGTTACTGTCCTCTGGCACTGATTCATTACATTAATGTTGTTCATCTTTTTCTATTTTTCCTTTACAAATAATAATAATAATAATAATAATAAAAGATACCTACGAGATCAAATGCAGATATCGCGTAATAGATATCGCGTAATTCACACTCACGTGCTGTGCTGCTGATTAACATGATATGATTTCAGTTCTGTTGCCTTTTATATAAAAATAAATATGATGAACAAGACACAATATGATGTCTTAGACACTCAAAGTGCTTGCTATTTAATTCCATACGAAAGGCGTATTTATCATCCATTTTTACTTTAATACAAACATGTATTTTAGATTTTTATAGAAATATGACAACAATCACATATCTCACACAGAGATGGCACTGTCATAGTGTTTGGGAACATTCATGCATAATTTAAATACATAGTCACATAAAATCAGATAGAAAATAAAATATTTTAGAAGAGAACACAGCATCACGGTTGTCTGAACCAATGAGCATTAAGCTGTGTCGTCAGTCGTCGTTTCCCATCATGCTTTTGATCAGCGCAGTAGGTGGAGAGCAACTGCACAATCCGACACAGCCGCCTCGCCGTCGCGAGAGTTTTTTGGCACACGTTAGCATGACATCAGAGCAAGTCGGACGTAACTCGGACACTTTTCTAACCGGCATGCATCTCGCGGTGATCACCGGTGATCGGTTCTGCGCAGATTTTGCTCATCTCAAACAAGCCCA
>NW_015627540.1:350626-376299 GCF_001515625.1 Sinocyclocheilus rhinocerous
GTGGAGAGCAACTGCGCTCGACTGCACAATCCGACACAGCCGCCTCGCCGTCGCGAGAGCTTTTTGGCACACGTTAGCATGACATCAGAGCAAGTCGGACGTAACTCGGACACTTTTCTAACCGGCATGCATCTCGCGGTGATCACCGGTGATAGGTTCTGCGCAGATTTTGCTCATCTCAAACAAGCCTGCTATCAGACTATATAGCAGTGTTGCGAGCGACAGTGTTGAATAACTGTTTCCGAAATTTAGACAGAGTGTTTTAAATGCAGTGTTCTCATGGACAAATGCATGTACAAGAAATATTAACAGGTTCTGGAATTTGTTCCCAAACCAAGTAATGCCATTGTTGGGGGGAAAAAAACAATGGCATTACTTTCTGAAAATAAAAGAATTTTTCTTTTGACTGATTTTGTTGCAGTAATTAACCATATTCATATTTCTGTTAAATGTTTGTGCAGGTTAAATGTGTTAATTGGTGATGGGGCCACCCAACATTTGTTTTTATTTATTTTTTTTACATTATTATTATTTATTTTTTGGACCTGAAGTATTTTATTAACTTGTCTATTTGATTTTTAAACATTTTCAATGACTTTTGGACTTTAAGCCTTCTTTTACCTAATTTGCATGTGTTGTATTGTATGAATTGTGGATGGATTTATGAACTGAGAAATAAATATGGACTCTTAATGATGATGAACAGAAAAGGAAATATTGCATATAAAATTATATCAAAGTATGAACTAACTTGTGCAATTCAGAAAATATTCTTACACTCCCCTAAATCAATGAAAAAAATGTGCTGTCCCAATCAACCAAATGTTACAAAAAAAAAAATTGGTTTGGCTCAGTTTACAGAAAAGTGTACGTCACACATCCTTTCATTAAAATATAACATTGTTTCCTCCTCAAATGGGTAGTTAATATATTCAGTATTACAGAAATGTATCATGTGTTGGCCTGATGTTTTTAATTTATGGCAAGAAACCTTGCACGAGGCGGAAATTCAAAAACTGTCCCAATCACCCTTAATTCACACTCCAAAGAGAAAGGAAAAAATGAAATCGCATCATATGACCCCTTTAAAATATAACATTGTTTCCTCCTCAAATGGGTAGTTAATATATTCAGTATTACAGAAATGTATCATGTGTTGGCCTGATGTTTTTAATTTATGGCAAGAAACCTTGCACGAGGCGGAAATTCAAAAACTGTCCCAATCACCCTTAATTCAAGTATGTTCTTGTAAAAAAATAATAATAATTAAAGTTGGTGTTTCCAAAAGTTATCAGCAATATTTAATGTCCAAAGAATAACAGTGTGGCTGATATGGACAGGAAAATATGATTACCCTGTAATAAGAAGCAGGTGCTGTGTCTGGTTACTAACATACCCTTCCCTTGATGCCGTTAACAAGACTGAAATATGAACTAATGAATTAACCTCGAATGCAGCAGAATTGCAAATACCCAGCACTACGTAATGCTGGAACACATGACTGAATCTGCAAACAATGCACTGTACAATATGAATGAGGTTGTTGAAATCCCTGTACATCATGCATTATGCTGAATAGGTCAAGAATGCGGTCACACACTATCTAAGGATCAAACGCATGCAGGGTGTTGAATGCTCAATGATGTCAGGAGTTTGAAAACATGGCAGAAACTCTGCATCATTTTCAGCACCTACTTCAGATGACGTGTAAGCATGAGACCATTAAAGCTTGCAAAAAAATATGATTATTTATCAATGTCAATGAGTCATAATTGAAAACTTTAATCACCTGCACTAAACTGAAACTCATCTCCAAGCATTATTTGGCCTTTCACTCTTTGGTCTTTTTTTCCAGCTCCAAATGTGCATTGATAGATGTTCTGCTTGTTAGCTGAGATCTTTGAGCTCTGGTCTGAACTTCAGAGTGCTGGACGAGCTTTGGCTTACTGGCCTGAGTATAAAGAAAAGTGGCAATTAATCTTTTGGACATTATACTATAGTCCATAAAACGTCATAGGTATGAAATCTGACGTTTTGTAATGAAAATGTCTGTTCAATATGAGGGTTTCACTGTGTTTTCATTGAGATTTAGTTTCTGCAGAAATTAAGTTAGACACAGGAATATTGGTGCTGCACAAGAACATTGCAGTTGTAGACTTACATTTTGTAACTAAGCAGAGCCTTATTTCACATTTTGAAATCAGGGCCCACGTTAGCCCCCAAACATCTGATCTGGTAGTAGTTTTGTGAGCAGGTATGAAGTTTCTGCAAAAAGGGCAGATTGCTCCAAAGTAGCAAAATACACAAAACCTCATACAATTGATTTAATAAGCAGCCAATGTGCAATGTAAACACCATGAATTTCAAATTTCATGTATTTCCAAATTGCAAATATGATAAGCAAAACCCAACTGATTGATTTTGCTCATTTAATCAGGTTATTCAATGCACGTCTGATTACATTTTGACATCAAGAGAGTAGAAGAATTTGCATTGACCACTTGTTTATTTGCAGTATTTTTATTTATTTATTTTTCAAATGTTGTGAGTGTAATCACTCTGCAGTTGCAGTAAAATGATGACAAGGACATGCAAACAACAAATTTCACACTTTTATTATATATTTTATTATATAAATTTTTTTGTTGTTGACAGGCCAAAAAAACATAGCACTGCTTAATATTTTTGATACTGTGATACACTACTGTAAGTTTTTTTCTTAAAGAAATTCAATTTTTTTAGTAAGGACACATTAAATTAATCTGTAAATATATGTATAATGTTTCACGAGAAATACTGTATATTAAAATAGAAATCAGTTTTTTAAACTGTAAAAATATTATAAATATTATAATATTTTATATATTCTTTTTTTTTTTCAAAACATTACAAAACACAAAATATATGAATTATTTCAACCTTTTGACCGCTAGTGTATTGCAAATTTATTGCTATATATGGTGCTCTTATGCTAAATTATAAAGTTGTTTGTGTGCCATGAAGATGCATTACTGCTCTGAATGAGCTCCACTTCTCTGCACTTGTTCTCGAAGCATCTGTATTCATTTGTCACAGCCAAATTAAATGATCCCATCATATCCTTATACATGCCAGTCACTCAGCTGAGGGGTGAGCCCTTTGGAAGAGCCCCATTGTTTGATTTGACAGAGTACAGTTAAGAGCTCTTCCTTTGAGTTGCAGCTGTTGGCCCAAGCGGACGGGAGCGAGACCTCGGACTGCAGGTATGTGGAGGTGAGCAATGACAGTCTTTTTAAGCCTCCTCTTTGATGTTCTGCCCCCCTCTGGGAGCTAAAAGGGTAATGTGAGACGTCAGGGAGCACAATGACTCTCTCACCTGCACCCTTTGAAGATCCAAGCATGCCTAGGACATCTCCATCAGAAGATCCACAGACAGTTATGGGCCCTTTTTCTTTCTTTCTTGTTTTGAGTGCACTAGTCAAACTACTCCCCAAGTCTTTGTGGCTGTGTGTTTCTCAGCACTCTGGTTACAGCGGCTCTTGTTCGGGATGAGAGCGGTGTCAACCTGCTCCGCGACCCGATCAGCATCAATCGCTCAGCCTCTGTATGTCAGTGAACCTTGAGGGTGACCTCCTGCGCCGACCAATTCTCCAGCCAGATTCTCTTTCCAGGATGGTTTCTCACAACGTACCTCTGCAACTGTGACCTGTGGGCTTTTTTCTATAAAATACTGTTGCTTCTCAAGACTTGCTGTAGGTATAGACTTGCAGCTGTTGCAAATAAGCTCAGGTTTGCTATTCTTCCTATAGGCAGAAGTCATTGTTATCGGAGCACAAAATAAAAACATTTTTTTTATTAAAACTTACGTGTGTAATTTCTGCACCTCTAGTGTTATCATTTAGAACCATGGTTCTCAAAAGGTCATACACTGTAATGTAAAAATAATAATAATTAACAAATAAAATAATTATAATTCAACATTTACAATTCAAAATTGTAAAAAAGAAAAAGTTAAAGAAAATACTATTTCAGTTTTTGTACTTCAAAATTTCATGTTTAATTCAATGTATTACTTTCTATTTCTTTGTAATTAAATGTTACATTTACTAGCAATTTCTGAGTGAAAATTGTTTCAATGCCATTTTTTTCACAGTAGGTTTGTTATGGCCACAAACAGCAGGGAAAAACAATAAATAAATTACCAGGTGAAAATTGTAAGTCTGACTACTTGGAAAAAGTATCATGATTTGATGACCTGAGATAAATTTAATGGAATAAAAAAAAAAAAATAAGTGTGAATAATAAGCAAAATGAAGCCATATCCATATTTTCTTATTCTTATTTGACCTATGTGTTCTTAAGTAACATGAATACATTTCGGTAACACTTTATTTTAAGGTGTCCTTGTTACATGTACTTAAAATATGACGCATAATTACATGCAAGTAAGACTAAGCCAAACCCCAATCCTAACCCTAACCATACATTAAGTACATGTAGTTAACCAACATTACTCCGTACTTAAATGTATATTTACACTGTAACAAGGACACCTTAAAGTGTAACCTAAATTTAAATGTTAAATTTATAAAAGTATTTGAAAAAAAATAAATTCTGATGAGGCAGTCATCTCTCACCCTGACATGGCCACATGAGGGAGTCGGAGGGTCAAGAACATTTTCCAGCATTGTTATTTTAAACAGGTCTGTCTCTAAATATTGTTGTACTACCGGGTTCTCTTGTTGAAGGATGCTCTACAGCCGGACCAGAGGAGCCAGTGTGAATCAAAGCAACTATAGCCAATGGCAACAGTTTGTGTGCAGACAGGTGAAAAAGATACTTCTGTAGGTCAGCGCAAGGTCATCATGCAGAAGACAGATAAGTGACTCTGCATGAGGTAATACCACATCAACCACACACACCTATTTGGCTTGGCAAAGGGAGCTCTTTGTTAGTGCAGAGAAGTGCTGATGGCTTCTGTCCCCCTCTGGTAGGGTCACAGGGGCCCTTTTCTGAAACAAAATAGGCCATGCACCTGACAAAGAGCCAACATCATCAAATATTGATCTATATTTACACTACCAGCCAAAGGTTTGGACACACTGAATCAATTGGTTTTAAATGATTTGAAAAACTTTTGATCTTTTCATATATGCTTGAAATTAGATTTGTAGACATAAATTGTGCCTATGTATTATTATTATTTTTTGTTGTTGCAAATTTAAAATTTGACATTGTTTGAAAAATGTAAACATGTTTTAAATATATAAGTTAAAGTGTTAAAACAAGCAGACAAGACACTGCAAAAAAATCTGTGAAAATAGAGCACCACGTACTGTACTAATATATATATATATATATATATTTTTATTTTTTTTACAGGTGTTTTACCTGTGTTTTGAATTTTGATCTTCATTGCGTGTTGTGTTGTAGGGTTTATGAACATTTCTGTAAAATGAATGGATAATGTCCTGGCAGAAAATTACCAATACATGTTTTTTTAATTTTTTAAACATTGCATACATCGGCAATCCTTCAGTATTGTTCTTTGTTTGTTTGTTTATTTAATTTGAAATAAACTGTAAATAAACGTTTAAAAACATTTTCTTTTTATTTAGTTTAAGTATAATTTGTCTGTAGACAGACATACAGTAAATTGTGCCTATGAATTTCTTTACAAAACTAAAATTTGAATTAAACATGATTTAAATAGATGAGTTGAAGTGTACAAAAAGCTGTTTTTATAATTCCCTTATAGTTCCAGTATTTATTTATACGTTTTAATGACCATTTCTTTAAAATGTGGAGAGAAAAAAAATGTGTATGTCGTGTCTGGTAGTGTATATTTATGGCAAATGCTGAAGCTAATCATGAGCTATATCTTCAGATATGTATGCATGCATATTATTTAGAGGTAGAGTGGGGTAACGTGTCACCCTAACAAACTGTGCGAAGTGATAACATTTTATTCTTTCTCCTCACAGTGACTCTCAGCATCCTATCCTATTTCCATCTGGAATTAATGACCACATTAATCTGGTCTCTCTGTTACTCGTCACCCATAATTCCCTGCTGTGACCTCTATGACCCTCACCTCCTCTTGTGTCTGTCCTCTTCTCCTCCTCATCCTCTTTTCCAGCAGCATTCACCTCTGAAAGACTCGAGGCTCTGGCGGGGTGACAGCCCCAGTCTGTCTCTCCCGGACCAGCCTAATCTCCGGGATCACCTTTCCCCCATGGGGACACAAGTGTGGATCAGTGGGACAGAGCTCCAGGAATCTCCTCTTTTAATTTGGGTACAGAACCACACTGCGCCATACACAAAACCTCTTTATTAGTACAGATGTTATATTTTGAGCCCCATTTAATGAAAGTTGGAACAGGCAGGTGTGTGCTTAAAGGGAGAGTTCACCCAAAAATGAAAATTCTGTCATTATTTACTTACCTGAAGCTATATGAAAGCTTTGTGTGAGGAAAGGAATGAAATTTAACCCATTATTTACAGTTTCTCCTTTGCTGCAGATCTCAAATCTCATTCACATTCTCGCTTATATTCAGATATGATGCATTAAAACATATCATCCCAGTGATGATGATCGTAATTTGTGATGTGATTATGATGTGTCTCCAGCTGTGGAGGAGGGCAATTTTTAAGTATGTACACTACTGTCCAAAAGTTTGCATCAGTCATTTGAAAGCTGAATTTTCAGCATCATTACTCCAGTCTTCAGTGTCACATGATCCTTCAGAAATCATTCCAATATGCTAATATATCTGGTGTTCATGAAACATTTCTTATTATTGTCAATGTTGAAAACACTTGTGCTGCTTAATACTTTTGTGGAAACTATGATACTTTTTTTCAGGATTGTTTGATGTACAGACAAATATAATTATTTTGTAAGAATGTAAAAGTCACATTTGATAAATGTAATGCATCCTTGCTGTTCAGAAATATTGGGTTATTATTTTTTTCTCAAAACAAAATATAAAAATTACTACCTCCAACCGTTTGAGTCTTAAATTCTCAGGCAATTTTGTGTCTTAAGTAACTTTATTTTGTTTTAAGATTCAGATATTTTCAATAGAAACAACACAAAATATTTATTTATTTATATTTTATTTATTTATTTATTTATTTGCAGTGTAACATCGTGTTAAATAAATAAATAAATAACAGATTCACCATCTGATATGGCGCTCAATTATTGCCATAATAATATACCATGATATTTGCATGATACATAATGGAAACCATTAAATTATTATTCTACATATCCAATCAATCAATCAATCAATCAATCAATCTGTGTCCAAAAAAACCCAAAAAACATTTGTATTACCTTTTGCTACATGTAAGATGAAAGCAGAAAAGTTTCTGATGCTGTTCTTATTCAGTTCCTCTGGTGAGTTTAATAAAATCTGCTTGAATTGTAGTGAGGGGATGTTTCTTGTTTGGTATTTTAAAGCATTTTGCCCTCCATAGCTGACAAGGGCTCATCCAGATATAGCACTCACTCCAGAGCAGAGTGGTGTCAGAATCAGAAGCTCTCTAACCATGAAAAACTACTTGCATCTGCTTAATTTCACTTCCCTTGTGGCAAGTCAGAGAATGAATTACCGAGAGGGAGGATTTATTAACCATGCAGATTTAAACCCATGGCTGATCACTCTGTTTTGCGTCCGTTGGGTTGTGAGAAGCATGCGTAGAAAGAACATGCAAGCCAGATACCACAACTTTTGGTGTCCGATTGTCTGTAAAGATAAGATCTAGCACAATGGAAACAGGTCGGATGAGGAAATACGCTAAGACACCAGTAAAAGAGAGAGAGAGTGGGGGGACTCCAGGCATGAGAGGCATCTTAGCTCTGTACACTCATATGTTCACAGGCTGAGGTCAGTGAACCTGAGAGTAAAACAAACCGTTAAGCTAACAGAGGGCGCCATGCATCACTGCACATGCATTCTTGTCAGTGGGAGATCTCATGGCTCATAGAGCCAGACTGGTGGATGCATTTTTTTTTAGAGCATGGTTTACCAAAGTTGAGAAGAGTGCAAGGATTTGCACATTAGCCTGTGTAGATAGCATGATGTGTGTTTGCCACAAACAAAGTCTCACAACAATATAAATAATAATAAAAAATAAAAAAAAACAGCAAAATGCGATTGCTCACAAAGAGTACTTGAGAAGGTAAGATGATTATTCATTTATTTATTTATGAATTTTTTACATCATGGTTTACCAAAGTCAAAATGAGTGCAATGATTTGCACATTAGCCTGTTTAGAATTTATTTTAAAAAACGAGCATAAAGAATATTTGAATAGGTAAGACTATTATTATTTTTTTTTTTTTACAGCATAGTGTTTACCATAATAAAGAAAAATGTGCAAAGATTTGCACATTAGCCTGATTAGAGAGTGTGTTTTCCAAAACAGCAAAAAAAGCAAGATGCAATTATTTGCAAAGAGTACTTGAATAAGTAAGATGATTATTATTTATTTATTTTATTTTTTTACAGCATAGTTTACCAAAATCAAAAGTGCAAAGATTTGCACATTAGCCTGTGTGTTTGCAAATATAATCTCAGAACAATACAGGTGCATCTCAATAAATTAGAATGTCGTGGAAAAGTTCATTTATTTCAGTAATTCAACTCAAATTGTGAAACTCGTGTATTAAATAAATTCAGTGCACACAGACTGAAGTAGTTTAAGTCTTTGGTTCTTTTAATTGTGATGATTTTGGCTCACATTTAACAAAAACCCACCAACTCACTATCTCAACAAATTAGAATACTCCATAAGACCAATAAAAAAAACATTTCTAGTGAATTGTTGGCCTTCTGGAAAGTATGTTCATTTACTGTACATGTACGTTAAGTTTCCACAGCCTGTGATGATTTGGGGTGCAATGTCATCTGCTGGTGTTGGTCCATTGTGTTTTTTGAAAACCAACGTCACTGCACCCGTTTACCAAGACATTTTGGAGCACTTCATGCTTCCTTCTGCTGACCAGCTTTTTGAAGATGCTGATTTCATTTTCAGGCAGGATTTGGCACCTGCCCACACTGCCAAAAGTTGGTGTTGGTGTGCTTGACTGGCCAGCAAACTCACCAGACCTGAACCCCATAGAGAATCTATGGGGTATTGTCAAGAGGAAAATGAGAAACAAGAGACCAAAAAATGCAGATGAGCTGAAGGCCACTGTCAAAGAAACCTGGGCTTCCATACCACCTCAGCAGTGCCACAAACTGATCACCTCCATGCCACGCCGAATTGAGGCAGTAATTAAAGCAAAAGGAGCCCCTACCAAGTACTGAGTACATGTACAGTAAATGAACATACTTTCCAGAAGGCCAACAATTCACTAAAAATGTTTTTTTATTGGTCTTATGAAGTATTCTAATTTGTTGAGATAGTGAATTGGTGGGTTTTTGTTAAATGTAAGCCAAAATCATCACAATTAAAAGAACCAAAGACTTAAACTACTTCAGTCTGTGTACATTGAATTTATTTAATACACGAGTTTCACAATTTGAGTTGAATTACTGAAATAAATGAACTTTTCCACGACATTCTAATTTATTGAGATGCACCTGTATATTAAAAATGGCGAGATGCAATTACTCACAAAGAGTACTTGAACAGGTAAGGCATTTATTTATATTTTTTTTACAGCATGGTTTACCGAAGTCAAGCAGAGTGCAAAGACATGCACATTAGCTTGGCTAGAAAATATGATTTGGGTTTGCAAAACAAGTCTCACAACAAAATTTAAAAAATAGTGAGATGTGATTACTCGCAAAGAGTACTTGAAAAGGTTATACAATTATTTATTTATTTATTTATTTAACTTTTTACAGCATGGTAACCCAAAGTCAAGCAGAGTGAAAAGATTTATACATTATACATTAGTCTCACAACATTTTAAAAAACCTCAAGAGTCAAAAGTACTTAAATACTCAAAGGATTTATTTGGTGAGTACTCGAGTAGGCAAAATAACCGAAATGGCCATCCCTTGTTTGAATGTTTTTCTGTATGTGTGTTTGTGTATGTCAGCTTGTGTGCTCGCACCCTTCATGCTCCATCACCCTGGTGCCCTGTGGTTAATTGGATTCAGACAGGGCTTGTTGATGGGAGGGAAGAGTGTGGCTGCATTGTTATCTGAGGTTCTCGATGCAGCATCAGTCTGATAACATAAGCTCTGCACTCCCTGAGCACTGCCCCCTCAGCACAGTGAGAAGTGCTCTTACACAAGACTCCGGAGCATGACACAGCTGACCGGATTCACACAAACCACACAAACATTCTTACTTGCTTGTTAGGCATGGGAATATAACGATTCTGATACTTTTTGTTACTGTAAATTCATATAATTGAAAATACTAAATGCTAATTAATGTCTTGCTGACCAAGGCTCTAATATTGTTAAATAATATTGCAATAACTGTTTCCTATTTTAGTATATTTTAAAATGTTTTATTCCTGTGATTCTGTGATCTATTACAAGATTCTTCCGAAATCATTATTATATGCTGATTTGGTGCACAAGTAAAAATTTATTATTATTATTATCAATGTTGAAAACAGTTGTGTGAATTAATATTTTTATGAGAACCGTGTTTTTTTCATGTTTATGCATTTATTCATTCTTCACTGTGTGTGTGTGTGTGTGTGTGTGTCTGTGTGTGTGTCTGTAGAGTGTGTGTGCTTTGTGGTGTTTTTGCAGCAGTACAGTAGTAGAACAAAAGTCATTTGCGTTTAGGATAAAATTTGGGTGAGATAATGAATAAAAGCACTATTTATTATAACAAAATACCTCATTTAATTAGTAAAGTCAGAAATCATTGATTATAATTGACTCAGTGAATATTTTTATCCAATCAATTAATTAAAAAGTACTAGCTCAAAAAAAGTTAATATTATGTGAATAGGACTACATGACCAAACTTTATGAGAACAAATATATATATAAAATGGAAAGTCAGTTTTCTAGCCTGCTGCTCATAAAAATTTGCAAGAACTTTCCCTTGTCTCCTGAGCTCAGGGAGGACCATAGAAGGGAGAACAGTGAAAAAATGTGTATTTGTTGATGTTTGTGGGTGTTCATTGCACAGGGGTGGTAACTCAAGTTTGGACAGTTTTATATAGTTGAGTACACTCTGAAAAGGTGCCGTAAATCTATTTTATTTGCTGTTTGCTCTGATCACACCTCTCTTGACCTTTGACCTCCTTGGCTTGACAGATATTGTGCTGCTTTGGGTTTGCTTGAGCAGTTAGGCCTGTTCATGTTTTCCTTTTTTTTTTTATGCATATACTTTCTCCCTGCAAAAGATTTTAGGGTGGTAAATGCATTTCTCTAGTCAGAATTAAAGGAGTATTTCACCCAATGATGTACTCCTTCTGTGCTTCCAGGAATAGAGAAAATAATACAGGATTGGAATGACATGAGGGTGAGTGAATGAGGACAGGCTATGCACAAGAAATAGCCAGTATTTTAATGTTTCTAAAGTGGCTGAGGCCTAGCACCATATGATGAAACACTGCAGTCATGCAGTGCTGGAAGACAGTGGTGGGAGCTTGTGATGTTCTGATAAGACAGTAAGCTAGTTGGAATATCCACTGTGTCTCTGACACCTAGGAATGTCATCAGATAACAAACCATATGAAGTGAGACAGGAGCACAAGTCACTCCAAAGATACACAGCCGGGAGGGAGAGAAAAAGAATGAGTGAGAGAGGATGGATGAATGGTCAGTAGAAGCATAGATGTGGCCATGTGGGGGAAAAAATACTCTTTTTCTCTAGCATGTCCGACTTGGATTCCCAGAAAGAACAATACTGATATGTTCATGGGTGATTCTACAATTAGTGGGAATTCCCTGAAGAGGATTTTAAAGAGAAAATGCCAAAAAAAAAAAAAACGTAGAAAAAAACTGCACAAGGTTTAAAAATGGGAAATCTGGTTCAGTGCACCAACATCCATTTCAATGGAAAAGCTTGGGATATTAAGTATTAGGGTGTTTATATGCATATTGATCTGTTTATGGGGATTTTTAAAGAGAAAATACTTAAACATTTATGTATAAGTTAAAAAAAATTAGAAAGTGTCTAGTTTTGTGCACTAACATCCATTTTAAATGCAAAAGCTTTGGTATTAGGGTGTTTATAATATGCATATACAAAGTAGTAATTATTCATCTTTTTATGGGTGATTCTACAACTGAAGTTTGGTGCACCAAATACAGTATATTCACCCTGCACAATGGTTGCCAGCATCCTTTGACATAACTGCTGCTTCATTCCCATAACAACTGGTCCATTTTCCAAAAGTCTCTTTGTTTTTCTTCAGTCAGAATCAGTTTACTGCCCTGTTTAATCCATAATCTTGTTGTTATTTGTCACGGTAAATGCAGGGAGTTCCAGTGTGTCCCGTTCACACGGCTTCAGTCGGGCCCGCCGTCAGGCACCATACCACAGTGGATATAAACATAAAGTGGGAATGCAAACCCCCCGCCCCCCCTTACTATTTCCGCTTTTGCTTAGACTCACTCTCGAAATCTCACTTCCACAAGTGATTGCATTTCAAAAGGCCTCTCAGACACTACTCTCGTGAACTCCTCGGATCAGAGGCATGACAGTGCCATTTAAATAAGCACAGACTTGATGGACTGAGTATGCAATTAGGCCATTTAGTGATTTTAATGACATAACAGTGATGTAGGAGAAGGACATAGACAAGGCAGGAAGTATAAAGCGTACAGTATATGTATCAAAGCAGCTAATCAGCATTGTCATGACATTATCCTGCAGTTGTAGCATTTACTCAGGTGATTGGCTAAAAATACCAATGAAACGATGACACGTTTTATTCCCATGCTGTTACCTTCAAATTGTTGAAAGCATATATTTCACATACACCCAACAACATTACAATCAGATGTATAATGCTGATGTGTGGAAATACTTCACCGGCAGGTTCATAATTTAAAGACAGATAGGAAGCCAGAGAGAAAAAAAATTTCTGTCTGTAAGTTATGAAACTCCCTCTTTTGAAACTTTTTTATTTTCTTCTGCAGGGATGAGACTCATGCTGAATGAGCACCATGGTCTGAAAAGAAAAGAAATATTGTCCACATGGTATATATATACATATATAGATATATTCATTTGTATTGCAGAACACATATTTTCCAAGCAGATTATGAATCTGATTAAATGCATTTCTCCCCATTCCCCCATGAAATATGAATTTATATCCAGAATGGATTGAAATTTTACACTCAGAAATCCAGAGTTCATGGATCCATGACTGACTGATTATCTTTGCAAAAACTAATCTGGAAATACCTTCACAGACCTCCTGTGGAGAAAACTGCCATGAACGCAGTTCCTGTCCAAAACACATACGCACATGATCTAATACAGCCAGGAATCAAAGACTCCCATGATGCTGCAGGAAATGTATGAGCCAAATACTAAGATTTTCCATGGAAGCATCTTCAGAGTTATCTCCACCAGAGCCACATATAAACGTGCCAACATGTGATTTTCTTTAATCATATGGAATGAGTTTCAGTTGCCTACAACCATGTGGTCAAGGTTATTAATCCCATCATCTTCCATGAAGAAGCTGGAGGACGATGTTCCTTTCATCTTACAGGACAAGCAGACACAAAAGTTCTTTCTATATTTACAATATTTTAAATATAACTATTTTGAAGTGTTAGTAGATTTTATATCTTACAATTCGTTTTTTTCCCAGAATTGCAACAACAACAACAAAAAGCCCATATTGTATGATTTATTTTTATTTTTATTTTTTTCTGTGACGAAAACAGGCTTCCATAGTATACTGATCAAATGTATAGCTTGAATGTACTGTAAGTTGCTTTGGATAAAATTGTCTGCCAAATTAATAAATATGAAATATTTACAATTAAATATTTATTGAAATGCAAATTTAAATGTTAACTGTTTGACATACATTTTGGGCATAGTGAGGACATATTGCATTGCTTACTTTGCACGTGTACGCAAATCCATATGTGAAGCATATTTTCCAAGGTGTTATGACATTCAGCAGGAGCTGAGAAAACCCTTAACACGTTTCTCCCGCAAATGTATGTGACGTACTGAAGCATTTGTTCACCTGTTTTAAGTTGCAAGTCAGTGTTGGAGGTCCCAACTCTTTGTTTTCCACAGTTTGTCCATGAAAATGTATTTTTGGAGCCTCTACACCACGATAGTTGGTTGCAATCTGGATTATTAGTTATTTCAGCCAAATCAGATTTGATCAAACACCTCATCGCACCATTAGGTAGATCTTTAAAAGTTTTTCATGCATTATTCTTTCATTATTCTGGAAATTTTCTTGTTCTGTTTTAATGGAAAAGTGTTGAATGGTAGATGTTAGGGTGTTTATATGCACATTTAGAGTAGTATCTGTACAGAATCATATGTTTTCTTAAAGTAATATCTGTAGACCACCTGTTTTAAAAAGCTTGTTCTTTATCAAAGTCTTGCAACAAAGTACTTAAAGGCTCTCTGAAGATTTATAATCCATTTGCTCTGGTTTAAATTACCTCTTCTGTAGCCATTGTGGCAAAACTTCAAACACTGGATTCAGTAGCACTTTTTTGAGCACCTGGTTGCTGCATTTATCAGCTATGATAAAACAATTGAATGACCTCCATTACTTGTTCTGTTGACCTTCTGTGTTTGCTTTATTTAGAGCGCAATACAGATGCACCTTCATTTCATTGTCAGCGAGTTCCTATCACTGACTAAAGAGCTAATGAATTGGATGCACGTTGGGACAATGTTTGGACAAGGTAATTCACTCGTCCTAATATACGACCCCTTCTTAGACCTCTTGATCTGTCTGTACTCATTGCTTGATTTACCAAAATGGTGATATCTACATAATATTATAAATCTGTGGCTTCTTAAGTGGTTTGGACTGAGTACAGAACACATCTAAAACTTAAGTATTTCACCGGTGACAGTCTGCATTTGTGTAGCATTATGTCTGTCAGCCATTGAAACATGTGTCTGGTCCATACTCTCACCTTACAAAGGCTGCAGTGTGGAGGAGGAAACTGAATGAGAACTCATTACCTCCATAACTGTGCTGCTCTCTGTGAATGAGACTCAGCTTCACAAGATGAATGTAGGAAATGGGATGGTTGGCCTGGTGGAGTAAAAGATATGGCAATGGTGGTGTTAGCAGCTGTGTGTGAAGATGAGTGTGATAAAGCTTTATTTTCAATAGCTGCAATGGCAGTGCTCTCGAGTAAATGATGTATGAAGCTTTGCAGGAGACTTCAAGATTTCATCAAAACAGGAAGTGGAAAAATATGTTGTAGAATGCTGATGAGATGCTTAAAGGGATAGTTCACTCAATTTTTTTTCCCGTAGTATTTTTTTTCCATACTATGAAAGTCAGTGGATACCGTCAACTGTTTGGTTACCTACATTCTTCAAAATATCTTATTTTGTGTCCAACAGCTGAAATAAACTCATACAGGTTTGGAACAACATGATGACAATTTTTTTCATTTTTGGGTGAACCATCCCTTTAAGTCTAAAGATGAGCATAATTCTTTGTAATAGTAATAAAAAACGAAAAATGTTCAATTATTGATGTCCTATGTTTATATGTGTGGTATATATCTTCCTCCTTCTGAAACAATAGTTTTGAGGTTGATGGGTCTCTAGCCAGTGTGAACCAATGCTAACATTCATGTACATACTGATAATGGTTTCAAGAACTTGGGAACAATATCTTTTTTTTTTTAAACCTCGTATTCAAATATGGCAAGTATTCAGTTAGATATTTGCAATTTTGAATCTAGTTCTGGGTGAAATTATTTATGCACTTATCCATGTAATTACATGATAAGAACCCTGCAGCTAAAACTATCTGATTGTGTATTGTGTATAAAAGATTCCAGCAATCTGTAAATGAAACCCACATGAAATACCAGAACAAGAACTACCACTAATCAGTCCTTTGAAGTGCTACTCAATTCCTTGTTATTCTGTAGGAAACTCCCACACTTACAAGTTGTTGTTTTAGTGGCATTCTGAGGTTAGAGTAAAATTAAAAAATATATATACATGCAATAAACACTTAAAAATAAGTTTTCAATTACTGCAACCGCATTGTTTCTTAACAGCTCAGTTGTTTCGCATCACAATTTATCAGTTAAGAAAGATCTTAAGCACAGATAAATGAATCAGCTATGTAAATAAGTCTCAAAAACACGTTTTTGCTCCATTAAAGGTGAGTAATGTCATGGCCATGCTTTTACATGTGTATTAAAAACTGTAGTGAGGATGGAGAAAAATGAGTGGGTCGAGCTGATACATTTTATTAGTGAATAAGACGAATAAAGCCGGGAGCTATTCTCTTTCATTTTAAACTCAGCCAAATGCCAAAGCCCAGAGCAATTAATAGAAACCATAAAACATGTACCATTAAAATGGACTCAAAGTTCTGGCAACGTTTCAGCTCCATCTTTATTAATTTATTTTTAATTCAGCAAATGCTTTGCAGCTGTTTTACATTCTTTATGCCCAGGGGACAAAAACTCACAGAAAGTAATAGACCTGAAAAAGAAGGAAAGTCTGATCTACAAATGCATTTGCATGTCTTGTTGAATGTTTATTTTATTCTACTTTATTGTATTGTGTTTTATATTGTTTATTTCTTGGTATGTATTGTTGGTATTGTTTTTAGTACCATTACTGACTTTTTTTTTTTCAAGCTATAGCAATATTGTCTATTTCAAACAGTAAAATGATTTGGAATTATTCGAGTATGTAATAAAAGTTCATAAATAAAAAATAGATATAATTAAATAAAAATAGCTGTAATAGAATTAAATAGCTATAATACATATGTAAGACATTAAACGTTTTGTATCTTTAACCAAAAAAAAAAAAGTTTAATCATAAAACTGTTTTACTTTTTCACAAATTTTTTCACTTGTGTAAAATCATTAAGCCAAAACAGAACTCGATTAATCGAATAAAAAGTGTCTGGCTATCATTTCATATGTAAAACCCTGGACTGCATTCTAAACGTTCAAAGAAATATAAAGATTCATAACCTTCAAGTGATCCACACAATTTCACCCACAGATTGATGTAAATACGCACAAATCACGTGCTGGTGAGAGCAACCATTGAGCTCTTTACACGTCATCATCAGGAGCCGGTAGTGAAACGCGCGGTGTTTTGAATACAACGAAAAACAAACAGTCGCGAGCTTTATTTTCGATCTTCAAAACGGTAAACTAACGCCTTCAAGCAATCAAAAACATGTCAAAGAAAGCACCGAGAGCAGCCCTGAAGCTCCATATGAAGAAGAACACTAATATACGGATAGGAAAAAACGCAGACTTGATGGTGAGTGAATGAAAGTGAACCACAACAGTTTCCACCACAAACGCGCTTGTTGTGATATTCACATGGAATTATGCTTTCAGATTTAATTTAACTGTCAAATGACATGTGTACTGTTATGCAGTTGTTGTGTAGTCAGAATATTATCTGTTTCATCTCTAGTCTACGTCATATTTACTGGGGTAGAGGTGCATATTCGTTGTTGTCTAGGTCTGTGTCTCAAAATCTAGTACGCTTCCTACATAGACAACATTATGGACAGCTTAGAAAGCTCGGAAGCGCCTATATGAAGCACAGTAGTGATGTCTAGGCAGGGAGATCAGTAGGTTTTAAGTAGGGCTGCACGATAAATCGCATGCGATATTTAATGCGCATCTTGTCAGAAAGCCGGTTCCGTAATCAGCGGTAAATCTCCATCACCTGCGGGCTTTTCACTGACGAGCTGCGCAAAAAATCGCGCGAATATGAACGTGGTTTTGCGCAGCTCGTCAGTGAACAACGGCTCTGTGTAGTTAATGCTGCTCAATGTGAAAGCACGCACGTGATGGAGATTTACCGCTGATTACAGAACCGGCTTTACTGATAAGATGGGCATATCTTTAGGGCTGTCCTCAGTACTTGAAGCCAATATGTAACGCATTATAAAAGTGTTTTTAGTGCATTAATGCCATATTTTAACCACAGTTATAATACTTCTATCTATTCGTTGTTACACCTTTAGAAAGCAAAACATTAAAAAAAATGTGACAAACAACCAATTTCACATGTAACAAGGAATCTGCAAATATTATAATGCATTTTAACTTTGGTTACAATTATTTATGAAAAGATATAGTGATTTGGAACAAAAGCTTTATATATAGCTTACAGCATGGGTGAGCCAGTTTGTTTAGAGAAAGGAATACAGCTAATGCAAATGAGCTGAATTAGTGGGACATTACTGGCTCCTTTCATGTCTTTTTGCAGACCTCATTATGAGGAAGCTCATGATGTTGTTTCCCAAAGTAGTTTTCATATGGAGGTGAATTGAAATGTTTAATGTTAGAGTCTGATGCATTTTATTGCTGCTTTGCATTATTATTCAAAACTCAAGAAGCACTGCTGCCACTATTCTTTTTAAGAATATATAATAAGCTATGTAAATTATTTATTTATAACTTGTTTCTAAAGCTTTTTGTCTGTTTTTGACTCTGCCGGTAATGATTTGTTTGCTATCAGTGTAAAGTTCTTGCCCACCTTGTCACTTAGGAAAATACCTAATTCTAGGATCAGGAAACCACAAATGGGAGGACAAGCCATTAAAACCAAACCACCATGTTGACTTTTTTGAAGTCGATTTTATTTTAAGGAACTTGGCCCTTTAACTTAGCAGATGTGTTTACATTTGTTTAACGTTTTATATCCAAGCAGCACTGATGAAACCAATTTGTGTTATGCATTATCACGTGAAGTGGCCACTGTAAATGTTGTTACATGCAATAGATTATGTGGCAGTGTCGCATGCTGCCTTTTGATTGCTTGATACTGACCACTTCATAGCTTAAGTTGATTAAAAGGAACTTCAGTTTTCAAAAGGGGAGTCCAGTGGTTTAGGTTGATTGAGGTTTGCCTTTCGGCAAGTTTGCCTAGTGTTTTCCATGGGAATTAGGGAATTGCTTATCCGTTGTTTTTAAGTTGAGGGGCACTGTACATAGTTGATTATGCTCTGCGTGTGTGTAGGATGTCCATGTGCTAACAGGGTCCTAATTAAAGGTCCATTGCAGCTGGTCTTTCTTTATAGAGACTGGAGGTGGGGATGTAAAAGCCGCCTGAAAGGTCCTCTGCTTTACAGGGGTCTAATCCAGCCATTAAATTAAAAGGAAAATGCAGGAAAAAATGAAAGAAAGGCTCTTTTTTTACCGTCCTATGAATATGTACCGGTTTGATCTGGTTTCCTGTGCTTTTAATGACAAAATTCCTAATAAGGCCCTTCACACTTTGCCTTATGCATCACATCATGAATGAGTCTGCTTTTAATTGGTCAAGCTATGATTGTGTTTTGGCTTTCAGATGAAACCATTAGTTCTCTGATTGTAGACCTACAATTTACAAGTATTTCCAGCACTGATATTAAATCTATAGGTTCAGAGAAAAAAATGTTTAAAATGTGATTGCATTCTGAATTGGATGTGATTTTAGATTTTTTTTGCTTCTCTCAAAAGCAAACATGCAGCATGACCAGTGTAGTCTGATTCACAAACAAGTGACTCTTATGAACCTGTTCTTTGACTACGAATCATTCAATGTATGAACTTTGAATCCTTCTAAATCTTTAGAAAATTCTAATTATTTAAAGGCTTCTGAAGCCATTTGATAGCTTTGTGTGTTCATGAGGAACAAACTGAAATTTAAGTCGTATACAAAAACAATTCTTTTGGAAACAAAATTATGTGTACTGCAGGTATTTATATCATTTACAGAGGCAATTTTAGGCCTCAGTTAGCATAAATAGACTGGTAGAGTAGATGTCAAAATGGCAAATGAGAAAGAGGTGTTTGCACCCAGAACACTGATTTTAAACTGTAAAACAGTAACAGGAATACATGTTCAATTTCCTCAGAAACTTTTGATCCAGATTTCTCCTTGACGGCTTTTCCTTACTTATTCTGCAGTCTATCAAAAGTGCTTAGACTCATGTTTCCTGTCTCCTGCATCAGATCTTACTCTATAAGCACCGAAACAGCTTTGTGAGATTATCCCAGTCATACTATTTCATCTCTCCTGTTTATAAGTGCGTCCCGCCGGGTGGAGCAGTGGCTTAAGACAGCGCTTTGTTCCCCCTGCTGAACTGAGATAGCTTATGCTACATTTGATGGTTGATTGAACACGAAAATAATCAGCTGCATCCTGCAAGGAAGCTGTGAAAAAGTGTCTGTTTTCTTTTTCCAGATCTCCCCCCAAATCGTAGACCCACTCTTGCCCCCCGACAGCAACGTTTCCTCCCTGGTGTTAAGAATCTCTGGGAAAGTGTGGAAAATCAATGGGCTGTTTTGGTGGCCCAGGCCAACAGCTCCTGGCATTTTCACACCAGGTCATTAGAAGTTGTGCCTGGCTTGTAATTGGGTGATGGGTTCCTGAACTGAAATTGGTGGTTGCAAGTTGTTCAAGAGTGTTTATTTAAGAGCTGATAAATGCAAATCCTGGTCTGTTGAGTCTAGTGAAGTGAATGTTTTGAATTTGTGCTTTAAGATATTTGAAAATCTTACATTGTTAGAATTGATTTATGTTGCCAGGAAGTGTTGGTCTTCTTTCTTGCATTCATTTGCATACTGAATTGTGTTTGAAATTTCTGTTGCATATTTAACAATTATCTATTAGGGATGCACAATCAGTGCCTATTGTTATTGGCCGATATTATTATTATTTTTAATTTGTCAATATTGGATTAAATTGCGCATGCCCATTCTTTATATTTTCATATTACATTGACATCTAATGCTCACTTTATAATTTTCAGCAAATCTCAAAATGAAGATCAATTTTTTATTCAGTACTTTATAATGATGTGACGCCCAAAATTAAATGAACTCCTGTAAAATATAAAGTGATTGATTTTTTATATTATTTAGACAAAATAGTATATAATTTTTAAATGGATCTTTTTAATGTAGATCAGTTTAATGGTTAAATTCCATGGAAATTGAACATAAGGATTTGCTAGTGCTATGCTCTACTGTTTGAGCTACAGGAACGCCTAAATGCCAAAAAAACATCATTGCCTGTTGGTTTTGTTGTATCAGTGTTGTTAACCCATCTGGTGTTTAATTGTGCAGTGTGAACTAGCCTTGAAACTTACACCTAAGCTCTTTTTTTTCTGCAGTCTAAGCAAAGGGATTTCCTTCAGGTAATGTAAATCCAGATTCATCTTGTTACACTTTCTGTTACAAGACCAAGATGACATTTGGACAGATCATAGGACAATGTAAGTCTGCACTGCACACTCTGAGGCAGAAGGCGCAGACTCTCTTTAATGTTCCTAATGCTGCTGAGACTGGTTTTCTCTGCACTCCTCTGCCCTCAGTGAGGATTCAATGTGCTTTCCGTGTCTGAGCGAGGCAGCAGAGGTAATCAGTTCAGCTCGGTCATTATGTTTTGGCAAAGCCTCTGGCACAGGGGAAGCCTGCATGGGCTTCTCAGTTTCCTTCTCGAAAACACTCTCAAGACCAGCTGTTGGAGAAGTATTCAGACGCCCCAGAGATGACCCACAATTATGAAAATGAGGTATTAATAGATTTAAATTACATCCAAATGGCGCTGTGTAGATGCACAAGGAGCGCTGCCTTTTTTCAGCTGAAATCATTAGGAAAACTAGCTGGATGTGGTTCAGCGGATGTGGTCACTTGTTTCATTTGTTTATGTGTGTTTTTGAGACAGAGAGAAAGTGCAGGTGATAATATACAGAACTTTCTTCATATAACCGCTTGTAGCAGTACACAGTGCAGACCACAGTGGAGGTGAAAAAGTGCAGAAAATACATTTCACATTTTGTTATTAGGAATATTAAGTAGTGATCGACCGATATTGATATTTTATAACCGATACCAATTATTTGCATGTTTATGTGCCCGATAACCGATATGCAGAACCGATATTTATTTACTGTTATAAAGTAAATAAAGGACTGAGTGAAGTAAGTCCATGCTCGGTGATCCTGCGCGCAATTCTCAAAAAATCCACAAGATGGCGGCGTTTATCGGTGAATCCGATATTACAAAACCGATATCCGATTATTGTAAAATGCTTAAATATCGGGAAAAATATCGGTAAATCGATATATCGTCTATCTCTAATATTAAGTATATGTTTACAACACAAATCTCCTTCCTCAGTCAATTTATGAAAACTAAGCTGTAAAAACAGGCCAGAAATAATCAATATGAAGTATTTGATGTTATAGCCTAAGTCTTAAAGGTATATTTTGTGTGTGTGTGTGTGTATATATATATATATATATATATATGTGTGTGTGTATGTATATGTATTTGCAGGTATTGATTATTTATTGTTCACAGTGTGGTTAATTGTTTTAATATTTAGATTGCTTTATACATTTTAAAGGGTTAGCAATAGATTAATAGATTGTGATATTTAAATTGATATTTATATAGAAACTGTTCTTTTTTTTTTAATAAAGTAGTAAAGATTTATAATATCAGCAATTTATCGGTTATCAGTCATAAAATGAAAATAGTTACTGGCTTATTAGAAGAGGTTATGTTGTCATGAAAAAAATTAAATGCTACAGTTTAGAACAATATGAGCCCTTGAAGCTGTGAAAAATGTACAGTTAAAGGGTTAGTTCACCTCAAAATGAAAATTAGGCTGCGTTTTACTCACCCCCCCATGCATCCTAGGTGTATATGACTTTCTTCTTTCAGACGAATCCAGTCGGAGTTATATTAAAAATTGTCTTTGATCTTTCAAGCTCTATCTAATTTTCATTTTGGGGCGAACTAACCTTTTAAACTGAATGTTACAGAGACTTGGGAGAAAGTAATGGCAAATTGTGATGCACCCTCAAAATCATCTCATTATGCATATAATGATTATTCATACACATGGCTATGGCTGTGGTTTAGATTAGAATCACCTAAATTGTTTAAATGATGATGGAAATACCCTCGGAAAATAGAATGACTTCATATTTGCATTATGAACTGCACCAGGAAGACACACCTGTACATTGTGCTTTCTCTGTGTTTATTTCTTTGGTTCATATTGTTGTAGAGTATGTTGTATACAACATTGTCATGCTAGCACATGTTCCAGCACAAGTGGTGGTGATTTTAAATATGTAAACTTAATTTGAGCTCAAGGCTGATGTGAAATCCATCTCAGAGTGCAGACCTCTATTCAACATCTCGTGACAAAATGCACCAAGACAGATGAAGTGCTGAAAATGAAACAATTTCCTGGTCTAATCCGACAAGGTTGGAAAAGGATCCATGTCTTTGGGGAGGGCTGGAAGATTTGTCTTTCTCTGACACCCCCTTCTCCTGGATCTGCCAAGCAGTTCCTGTAACATAATCCTCCTTTACGCCGGTACTTATCTGTTGATCCATGCACAGGTATAGGGCAAGCTCTGCATGCTACACCTGGTGGATGATATTCACTTGAGTCGCTCAAAACATTGGATAGTCCTCTTGACTCCAAGCGTTTGGCCTTTTGTGCGCCAAGTCACTAAGAGCCTCTTGAAATGATTACATGGCTGTCCATCACTTAAGCATTGTGGATCTTTTTAGCTCTGGCTTAGTTTTAGTATGCTTTTTGGTTAAAGGAAACTAATATGTTTTCTGCCTTTGCGTGTTTATCTTGTGTAATAAACCAAAGTAATTTGTGCAATAATTTACAGTCTGTAAATTCTGCAAACGCCTTGGCTTGCCTAATACATCCTTTTTAATTAACAATTAATTAGCAGTTAACGATTGTTCTCAGTGTATTCCATTCACATGCCCTAGATTGCTCAAAGGGTATGGTGTCGGTAATAAGTGTGCTGTAATTGACATTGCATAAATGTCAGATAAGTGACAAATTAATGAACTAATTGGTTTTTCTCTTGTGTCCACAGGCCCAGCTCAACCTCCTGGTTGTCCTGCATCGTCTAGCGGAGGAGTCCAGGGTGAAAGCCTTTGAGGAGAAATCCGCAACCATCAAAGTTCACCACGTCAGAGCTGTTGCGAAGGTATCCAACACCACCATAATAATTAAGCTAATTAAGATGCCTCTAAGCTGCATTAGATCAATGTAGCTATGTAGACACTAAAACTTTCAAGCAATATCCCACATGTCGAGTAGCTGAAAATATTGACATTTTATTTTTGCCCTGCAAAAATGGTTATTTATTATATATTTATATAGTAGATTTATAACATTTTATTTAATATATAATAATACAATCATTATATGAATTATTAATTTATATTAATTATTATTTCTGTATAATTTATTTTTAAAAGCACTTTTGAAGTATTTATTAGCATTTTTGCATGAGCGTTAAAATGGTCCTTAAATGCGCATACCGTATATCTTTATTTTCCCCTGAATCTAGTGAAGATGATCCTATGGACAAAATATGCTGCTTTCCTTTGTTCTTTCTTGAACCTTTGTTCTGTGAGTGTAGGTCTCTCATGTAAACATTTAGTTGTGTTTATTATTTCGTAAAGGTTAGAAAGTGACTTCTTTTTATCTCTGGTCTGTGCACCATTGAACTATCAGGCAAAACGTACTTCCAACTTCCCTTCTTTATACTTCAATTGATTTATTTTAGCCTGAGGTCCAACAATGTGTTGAGGCAGTGATGTTCTCTAACAAGCACAGTGGGTACCTGAGATTGGCTGGGTTAGGTTTCCAATGTATATTAATTTGATCAGGCTGCATTGTTAGCAGATGTCACCCGTGGCCGCCCTATTGATCTTCTCAACAGTATGTGTTACAGCAATCAATTTGTTCATTAGTGGACTGCCAAGAGCTACATTAGGTGAATGGCAGCTTATCTGCAGGTCCAGTCTGTTAGCAGTGCAGCCTGTTTTTTAGAGTGAGACTGGGTGAGTTCATATCAACACACAAATGGAAAGAAATTGGCAGCTGAGTGCTCCCTGTGCTGATTATGATAGATTCTAATATGACTTTAAACACCATACTGGAGTGCATGGAATTTTGTTTTAAACAAATCAGAATAAAACCGTACAAAACACACTCCCAGTCACCCGATCATGTCCAGGTCAAAAAAAGAAATTATATATTCCATAAAGAATGGAGGCATAATTTTAGTTTTTTTTTTCCACTGACACAAATTTAAACAGTTCACCCCAAATTCTGAAAAAAAAAAAAAAAACCAAGACATCTGAGTGAGCGAATCCTTGGGAAGGCATTTTCTTGTTCACAGACTAAATATTCAGGAATGAAAGCATGTGTCTGAAGTTTAATCATAAATGCAATCCATGCTTTGGCAGAGTTGCAGTGTTGATTGCTGTTAGATCTAGTTTAGATATAGTGTTTTACTGTAGATTAGGCCCAGCTGAATCTCCTGTAATTTTTATTTATTTATTCATCTATTGTTTTGAGGCTCAGGCCCTGCATGACCTGAAAAAGGAATTAAGGCAGCAAATGAACACACTCGTATTGCAGCCGGAATCCGGCTACATCATCTTGCAACCACCCCTTTGATGGATATTTTCTCCAGCGCTATAGATCTGAATGGGGCACCACATCAAATGAGTCACAATAACACTGAACAGAGATC
>NW_015627540.1:376319-407200 GCF_001515625.1 Sinocyclocheilus rhinocerous
TTGCTGCGGCGCCCGGGGAGCAGTTGGGGGTTCGGTATTGTCGTGGTATTGAAGGTGGGAGAGAGCGTTGTACATTCACTCCCCCCACCTACAATCCCTGCCGGTACGAAACTCGAACCCGCAACCTTTGGGTTACGAGTCCGACTCTCTAACCATTAGGCCACGACTTCCCCACAATTGGCAGCTGTGTGCACCCTGTGCTGATTATGATAGATTCTAGTACGACTTTAAATACCATGCTGGAGTGCATGGAATTTTGTTTTTAAAAAATTAGAATAAAACCGTACAAAAACACACTCCCAGTCACCCGATCATGTCCAGGTCAAAAAAAGAAATTATATTTTCCATAAGGAATGGAGGCCTAAATTTAGGACCATTAGAATTTTTTTCCACTGACACGTTTTCTTGACAAATTTAAGCGGTTTAACCCAAATTCTGAAAGAAAAAAAAAATTATTGACCCAGACATGTGCTTGACAGGCTTTGTGACATTCACCGAAGTGAGTGAATCCTTGGCAAGCCACTTTTTTTTTTTTAACAGACTAAATATTCAGGAATGAAAGCATGTGTCTGAAGTTTAATCATAAATGCAATCCATGCTTTGGCAGAGTTGCAGTGTTGATTGCTGTTAGATCTAGTTTAGATATAGTGTTTTACTGTAGATTAGGCCCAGCTGAATCTCCTGTAATTTTTATTTATTTATTCATCTATTGTTTTGAGGCTCAGGCCCTGCATGACCTGAAAAAGGAATTAAGGCAGCAAATGAACACACTCGTATTGCAGCCGGAATCCGGCTACATCATCTTGCAACCACCCCTTTGATGGATATTTTCTCCAGCGCTATAGATCTGAATGGGGCACCACATCAAATGAGTCACAATAACACTGAACAGAGATCCGGCCAATTTTGAGTCATCGCGCTGCGTTTATTTTCACGAGGGCAGGCAGCTTATTTGATTAAGATGTAACTGTGTGCAGAGTGCTCCTTGTACAGATGCACTTGAGCAGCAGGGGCATGAAATATGCTCTGCTTGTTCCAAATCAAGAGCGGAGTCATGATGGCCTGTCACAACTAAACATGTTAGGAATTACATGCTTTACAGAGTTCAGGCGCAGACTGGTTCAGCATGGCCGCCTCTGAAAACAGGTGTGTATGTAGAGCTCTGCTATGGAAAGTGGAAATTTGAGGGGAAAAAAAACAGGGGTGTAACAGAAAAACTGGGTGTTTCTAAACGATATAGGCTAAATTATATATTAATAATTTTATATGTATGTATGTTTGTATGTATCTATCTACTGTAAATTGACTTTGCAGGTGCAAGGGTCCTTAAAATACAAAATTGAAATAAATGCACTCTGGCTATTGTTCGCATTCTAGTGATTATCCCTTTGCGTGTCAATGGTGCTGCCCCCTGCTCTAAATAATTGTGTTTCTTCCCTTTGTTGTTACAGAAACTGTTAAAGAGCACACGTGGATAACGTGGATGACGGGAGTTCCCCATCACAACCCTTTATTTGTTCAACAGCATTGACCCCATGAACTAAAATTTACTTAAAGTCTTCAGTATGTGTGAGCTATAGTATAGAGCAATACTATATACTATAGATAAACATTTTACCTTTATTCATTCCTTAGAACTTTTACGTGCACGATGGAATTTATGTTGCTTTGTCTCAGCGTCGGGCCCATTATTAGGCTGTGATTAATTTCTCTTCATGATTGTTGAACTTTTGCTTCTAGTTTTGTGTAAATCATATATGATGGACAGTATCTAGCCCAGATATCTAAAGCAACACCTGTGTCCCTCATCTCGTTGGATCGTATTATTACTTAATACCTGTTAATAAACAATTTGTACCACTTAACTTGGGTAACACATGGTTGAGTAACCGTGCAGTTTTTTTCTTCGCTCTGTAAAGCAACAAGATATTTGGCTCTCGGCCATCAACAACACTGGGAATATTATCTGTGGCTGCTCACAAAAGCAGGTTTTTAGCAGGAAAGTTCACTCAGATGATATTTCGCTCTCCTGTATTGACTCAGTATCAGATGGACGTCTTGTAACGAGATAATAATTTTATTTCAAATTTAATTACTAATATCTGAGTGACCTATAAGAAAATACACAAACAAATCTGTTAAGAACATGGCCAGGATACCATAAAATCATCTTTAAAATGAGAAAATTAGTGCAAAATGCAGTTAACATTTGAAATTTTATGTATATATACTTTGACATTTTCATTACAAGAGCTAAAACAAATCTCAAGTAGTTGAATTGTGAAATTCATTTAGTTGAAGAGGTTTTAAATAAGATCTGAAGGAATTTTCCTTCCTACCATTGGATACTGCCTGATTGTGTTTCTGACATATAGTACCGTTCAAAAGTTGAGCATGGTAGGATTTATAAATGTTTTTTGAAAGAAGTCTCTTATGCTCACCAAGGTTGCATTTATTTGATCAAAAATGCAGTAAAAACAGTGATATTGTGAAATATTTTTACCATTAAAAAAAAAAAGTTTTCTATTTGAATATGTTTTAAAATATGTTTTAATTTATTACTGTGATGGCAAAACTGAAATGTCAGCAGCCATTACTCCAGTCTTTTTTTTTTTTTAAATAAAGAAAAGAAAGAAAGAAAAGTATATTACCGTAACAAGAGTTTTGAATGGTAGTGTATGCAGTGTCTCCAACTGGTTGCCTCAGGAGTCAGTCAGCTCTGTTCTTGCATCTGCTCCTTGCTTCTTGCCCATGTTGTGTGGGATCAAAGGGCCTGACCCCAGGACCACAGGAAAGTAAATGTTTGGGTCTCACTTTTCGGGTGTATAACACTGATGATCACATGACCTGGGAGTCACCCTCCTTTAATCCTTCTGTCAGAATTAATTGGGCTGCCAGGGATTGATCAGCGTAGTGTTTGTACTTTTTGCCTGCCTTTTAGTTTTGAGAAGAGTTGTCTGTTGATAAGAGTCTAGAATGTTCTCCAGACCTCTAAATCCACCTTTATCTTCATCTTTCATGTATGACATCATCTTCATCTATCTTCATCCTCACAGTTGGAATGGTGCCGTTTATTCTTCTACTTTTTCCATCATGGCCTTTCTTCATGCTGCTGTTTGGGAAGTAGATGTATGTATCATTACAGGAGCAGACTGTAGGAAAAGGGCGATCATTATTCACCTTGTCATGCAAGACCAGAAGAGGGCAACAGTGAGAATGCATGCAACATGAAAGCTTTTTTTGTTTGTTTGTTTGTTTTAAATGATTTAAACTGCATACTGACTCTTTAATTGTGTATTTCTCTGGATGATGTTAAAAATGGATGCCACAAATGCAAATTAAATCTTTTGGCCTTTAAAAACATTTCCCACAGTCCATAGAGATCAAAACGTCCAGAATAGCCATAAAGTGTTGGGGTTATTATTATTAACATTTCTTATACGTTTTGATGCTATATATAAAATATTTGTTTTAACTTGCTATTCATTTATGGATATAAAGTAGCGTCACGTATGTGTTCCCTAAACTTATCGAAGAGTTAGTTATTCATATTCATATCCCTTTTTCCATTGCAGGTGTTTGTGTTAGAGCTATGGGCCAAATTTGACCCTTTTCAGTTTACAGAAACACTATTTCTATTTATGTTGCTCCACCTGTTCCAGCCACTTTAATTTTTACTACACTTAATTTATATGTTGTTTGTTATATAAATAACCTCCCACCCTTATGTTAAGCTGGCATAAAGATGCTTAAATAATGAAATTAAATAAAATCAAAAATATGTTCTTGATAACAGTAAATTATGTTTGTTTATGGGCAGCAGGGTTTGTACGGCTGCTTGAAACTGGTTAAATTTTAATTGTATTGCTTTCATAATAATTTGACTGAATAGTTCTCTTTTTAGATAAAATAAATCAGAGGGGGACTAATTGCTTTTGCCTTAGCGTAAAATGAAGACAAATATTTGCTTGAGACTCACTTAATGCTTATTCTCCTGGAAGTCTTGTCTTTCTGCATAGTAACAACTCAATTTCTTATCCGCTGTAAGGCAACTGCTTTTAAACGCTCTTGTTCGTATTTGTGTGTGTGCTCTGGTTTTTATTTACTAAGGCAAAGGTTTGTGTATTTGTAGTGTTAAGTACCATAGCCTATCATAGGTATGTCTTTTGAAAGCAATGGTCTATCAGAAGTCTGCGTCAGTTCTTGTTTCTAAAGTGCAGTGGAAAAGGACAAGTTCTAAGAGAGATTTGCAAATTCCCTGGTCAAGCACCAGCTTAGCAGCAATTTAGTGGAAAAGGGATATCATACAGCTCTTCCATCAAATAGTATGTTGGCAAAAACTTTGAGGAAATTTGATGTGTCTTGAAAGTCATGTTAGTGACCAGCTCCATCAAAGAGTCCAGAGTCCTTCAAAGAAACAAGTTGCATATGCCTTTCTCTCAGAATTTCCTTGTTCTTCTTAAAAGGCAACCTCACACCATTGACGTGTCTTTGCAAACACCTCAGGTTTTTGTGACTCAAGCAGGGTTGAGCTAATGGAACTGTTCCCGTCACTGCAGTGGGGTCTGGTCCTCTTGGGGAGATGGTCCGTCTTTCCTAGCCCAAACCAGCTTCAGGAGCCAAACACTCCCTATATGCCCTTTCTGAAGTAGCGTGACAGTGATGCCATGGAAGCTGACCCTCTGTGGCATTGTGGTTTGTGGTAGGGATTCCTCATCCCCACCTGCTTTTGTTACCCAGTGGTCCGCACTGACCATAGCGTTAAAAGGCCTTGCTGGGACATGATTTAACAGGGCTCCAGGCCTCTGATGTCATGCATGATGTTTATGTGCCAGGTGGGTATGCATTGGAAAGAAGTTCACTATGGTAAAATACATGTGATGTTTCTCTGCCATGGAACATCGATCATTTGGTGTGTTTAAGGTAGTGCCGCTTTCTCAAAACACTTTTTTAAAACCCAATGTGGCTTACCATGTTTATTGCAAATTTTTCCAGTCTTTTTTTTTTATTTTTTATTATTTTGTTCTTGGACCATCTCAAGCCTCCATCCCAGAGCCTTAAGAGATTTGACTATTATTGTTTTAATTTAGTTTTTATATCTTCACTTTTTCTATTCACTTTTTTTTTTTTACAGTTTTTACTCCTATTAGTATTTTCAGTGTTTTCTAGTTTGTTTGTTTATTTATTTATTTATCTTTTATTTATTTATATATATATATATAATTTATTTGTAGTTTTAGTGTTACTATTTTTATGTGTTAAACTAAACTAAATTAGCACAATTACTAAACTGGTTATTGCTATCTGGTGGCATTAATGTGGCAAAAAAAATAATAATTACATTGCAAAATAACAGTTTTTTGTGTATTATTCAGTACATTCAACACATTCTTACTGATGCATAAACTGGCCCAAAACTCTGGCACATGGGCTCTGGGCCGGTGGGCCATCCTTATCTTCGAACCCTGAGTTGAGATTTTTTTTTTTTTTCCTTTTAAATGTGACAACCTTGATAATAATTGGAGTCACCATGTTCTGCAGGACCCGCAGCAAACAGTTTACTTCAAGTTACTTTAGATAAGCTTTTATAATCCCTCAGTGTACCAACTAAAATATGAACCTGCAAAGAATAAAGCAAAACAAACAGATTAGATCCTATCCAACATTTAATAGATGTCTTTCTGCTGGTAATGGGCGGAAGGAAAGTATTGAAACGTATCTGCCATGCTTGATTTCATTGCACCACAGAAGTCATTACATTTAAACAGCTTTGCATTTGTTTGTTTGTGTTGCTTATGCCCTCATGCAAGGTAGCCAGTCTGGAGCACTCAAAACACATATGTATTTGCACAGCTGGATGTTTACAGATGCTGTTCCAGGTGAAGGAGTTTAACACAGTTCCTTACCTCACTAGTTAACCATCAGTACCGGCTGGCTCACGGCCCACACATCCACCTCTTTTTCTCTGGGGCTCTTTTACTCTTTCATACCTCTAGGCCCCCTCAAACGCACATGACCGGCCCGCTTCTAATCTCACTTTTCGAGGGTCTTGGTTTGTTTTACCTGTCCAGAATCCCACATAGCTCTTACAATGCCCAGGACCAACTCAGAGCAGATTTAATTTGATAACCCAATGAAAACGCTGAAGAATTGAAATTAGACATGGTGTTTGGAGCACTCACTTGTGGCTTGACTGAAGCCGATGACTTTCACGAAAGAAGAGAAGCTTGTTTTTGTCAAAGAATTGCATATACACAAATACTTTTGAGTTTACATTATTTAAGTCTTATTTAAGTGTGGTCAGTGGCTGCAGTTTCCTCCAAAAGTTTGAAATCACCCTAGGCTAAGCATTTTCTGATGACTTTGCATTGATAAGGGACGACATAAACTATGAAGCACATTTCATTACGAAACAATTCAGAATATAGAAGAACACTTCAACATTTATGTCAAGAAATGGTATGGATTCATACTGGTATTGCCAAAAATCTCATTTTGAAAGCTTCTCTCTGGAAAAAAGGTACAAAGCTGTCATTTGGGTGGTACCCAAAAGTATAAAAGCTAAAAAGTACACCCCTAAATTTGACATGTAATTACCATAAATGTTCATATTAGTGCCTAATTAGTAAATTTTTGCTTTATACCTTAAGAGTGTTTCCAAAGTTTAGAGGGCACTCTATGTTGCCACTCAAGTTACAAATTTCCATTAAGTTCCAAAAATATTGGAATATCGCAAAATTAATTTGCTAATAAAGCAGCGTTCCAATCCCATTCCATCGTCTTATGTCTGGGAGCGAAAATAGCAGCCAGTCATTTTGATGAAAGGCTTTGGCTCTGACATTGCAGAATGACCAGAGCAACATGTTTTCTTTTCTTCTCTGAGTGTATTATTCATTACATTTTCATTTATGCATTTTGGCAGATGCTTTTCTTGTTTTTCAGTTTATGCAGTTCCTGGGAATTGAACACATGATCCTAGCATTGCTAACACCAAGCTCTACAGTTTGAGCCATTTAGTAGCATGATTTGAAGCAAAGTTACATGTTTCCAACATAGTTTATGTAGACATCTTCTGATCAAATTATTTTTTTTATCCACCTCAAGTGGAATTTTTATGCACATTTTGGAAATTTAATTCACATCGCATGCATTTTTATACAATCTCTTAAAATTAAAATTAAAATGTGGATGAAAACCTGACTATTGGGACCAAGTCTTTATTTGAAATTGTCTATAGAGCACAGATGCAGAATGGCCTTTGATTTTGTAAAATGGTTTTGTTTCACTTTAAGAGGCCTGTATGTGTTAGATGAAGGGGAATCAATCACAGCTAAAGCTTTAGATCCTTCTGGCCTTTAGCCTAATGTTTAGATGGGTAATGGGATTTCCCATATAACTGTCTACACACTGGGCTAAAACCAAAACTATATCAGTAACGGATACCTTTTCCAACATCTTTTTTCTTAATTCATCCTCTTTTCCTTTGTTTTAGGCAAGATGCCAGTTACGACGTAACTACAGTACATAAACAGTCAATATTACAGGATCTCCTTGATCCACACGGAAATGATTGTTTTTAGTTTTTAAACCAGCTGTTTTAATTCCTAGATGTCTGATTCCAGTGCAAAACAATTTAGTATGTCAGAGCAGAATAACAACTGTTTACTCTGGTTTTACCCCAGGCAGAGAGGAGGTGATGTAAGCAGAGCTGGTGAATTCTTTGGACCTCATTCTATAATAACAGGGCTTTTAATATTAACATCATCTTCAGAGGGAATTAGAACCAGCACGATTCAGGTGCATTTGATTACAGGCAGTTCCAGATCATCATTAGACTTATTGGAGGTGGAGAACATTTGGAAGGCCCTTGTGTGTCTTTGCTCTCCTTTCATCTTGCTCCCAACCTGCTCCTTGCGGATGATCTAATTTAGCCCTCCGTACCTGAGCTGAACTTCATTACTGCAATCATTAGAATTGATAAATCAAGTAATTGCAAATCAAGAATTATTTAATGTCAGCGTGCATTAGGATTTGCAAAGGGTTTTTATTTTTGGAGTGCTTGCCCATGCACAAAAGTTTACACCGCTGGCTCTTAATGCATTGTTTTTCCTTCTGGAGCATCAGTGATATTTCAACCTTTTGTAATAGTTGCATATGAGTCCCTCAGTTGTGAAAAGATGGATCTCAAAATCATACAGTCATTGTTGGAAAGGGTTTAAATATGCAAAAGATGCTGGAAAACCAAAGAATTTGTGGGACCTGGAGGTTTTTTTCTGAAGAACAGCGGGCAGTTTTATTGTTCAGGACAAAAAAGGGACTGATGAACAAATATCACAAAAAAAAAAAAACAGCTGTGTATCATCCACGTAACAACACAGTATTAAGGATCTAGCGTATGTAAACATATGTTGGAAAATAATTAACATTTGGAAGCAGATACTGCAAAGTCTATGTAAAATTGTGACCATAACTGTAATAATTATATATATATATATAGCTTATTAACAAAGTATAATAATTCGATTTGTATAGTATATTAAAAGTTTTTTTCTCCAGTTGTTTTGTCTGCCAAACTAAAATTGTAACAGCGCACCTTACCTAAAACTGGACTTGTGACATTCTTATCCTTAGCACACACACACAAAAAATTATAGTTGTCATTTTAATATAATAAAACTAATTAGGAGAAGTAATTTAAATTGTAAATTTCAGCTTGGTAATTTGGTGACATGCCTAAAAGAGACACATGTAAACACTCAACGTAACACTGTGTGCTTCGCAAAGTATTTTGGGTTCGGTGTAAAAAATGGTTGTGTTATTGTATCATATGCTGTTGTAAGAAATCCCAGATGCTGCATCATTAAAAAGCCAAACATCTGCTCACTGGCACATAGTGACAGATCTGCAGTAGATTGGTGTAATGCACGAATTGACTTTCGCACAAAAAAACACGCATTTAGTCGTTGTTTCGAGCTCATTCCCACACTCTTCCCCTGTCACATGATTCCTGCTGCTTCATTGCCTTGAAACATCTGTTGACAAGGGAGGAGTGTATTGAATGGCCGAAATACTCCAATACGCCAGACATTTGACTTCAGACAACACACTGAGGGTCCAGTCGATGGGAGAAGACCCTATCGAAATTTTCATGGTTTAACCCAATCAGTTAAGATGATTTGCTGAAATAATTATACAAATGCACTTTAAACCATGTTTCCTAGGTTTTCTGCCTTTGATGGAAAATATAGAACCATGTTTGAATGACTAACCCTTATTGAGCCAATTGTTTTTACAGGTCAAATGCATTGTGGATTCAAGGTGTGAGAAGTTATGCATGGTTAGTTTTATGCTCTGTTATACCTCATTTATGTGTTGTCTTTATCTCAACAAAGTTCCTCAGTTTGCAGTGCAACACCTGTGACTCGTCCACTTCTTGAACGTGCTCCAGCAGAAAATTGTTCTCTTTATCTTGGTACACAGTCAAGGACATTGTGAAAGTGAGATGGCAGCGTAGCTGATGTTTTTAAACTCAAACGGCAAACCACTCTCTCCCTTAAAAGTGTGCAGGAGGGAATCATATGAAGAAGCGATTCCAAGAGAAACGAACTTGTCGCCGATACAAGCCAATCAAAACCGAAGGTCACCATGATATATAATTCTCCCAGCAGCTCGATGACAATCACATAAAAATTCCAGGTAATGTTTTCTAACTGGAGTCGTTTTTGTTCGGCGTAAAAGCCAGCAGGTTTGTGTTTGAGCAGATGGGGGAGAATTGGCCACGTTTCCCAAGGGATGAAATCTACTCTGCCATGGAACCCGCCCCATGTTTATCTTTGGGCTTTATTGGATGTTGATGTTGGCCCAGTGAGAGAACCTCTTGTTTAAGGCTATTTTTAAGGGGTGAGCAGAAGGGGGTAGTTTTTGGACTTGGGTTGCTGCAGACCATTGTGCCGTCTCACAAAATTCTGTACAGAGGTAAACCTGGTAATCCTCCATGAAAAATACCATGGACTAGTTTCAATCACCACACATACAGCACCGGCCACTACTGCCCTACAGCAGCTCTGTACTACACCATGATTTTCTGGTCAGTAGATCTTTATCAGTTATTTATTTGTTCGTCCATTGATGTATTTTCAAATATCCAGATGCGTTTGTGTTTCTTCAAAGCACCTTTAAAGATCATCCAGAGCCCAGAGTCCAGTGAAACTGGCAGACGGTACTGTACGAAGCAAAGCTTAACCTTTGTCCTCTATAGTGTTATGGGTGTCCCACCAGCTCTTCACAATATTTAAGTAACCATAGAAACCAATCCAAGAAACACTTTTTTTAGGGCTAAATATTATTTTTGCTGTGCTCGCAGGCCAGTGACTGGATGACATCACACGATGTGTGTAAAACACTGGATGAGGACACTGCTTTGAGTTTATAGATGACTCATGGGAAAACAAACCCCAGGCCCAATTGCCCCTGACTGAGACTGGCGGGCTCTGATACACTAACTGTTTAGCGCAGGGCATCGCGACTGACCTGCTAATCTGAGGTTCTTAAACGACACAGGATAGTGTGTCTAGTTTTTTTATATATATATATTTAGACGTTAGTAAAAAAAAGCAAATCTGGCCATTCTGTAAACAGCCGTCAGTAGTCCGTTTGGCTTGTGGATTAAATAAATATTTAAGGATGGGCGGTGTTGCTGAATTGCTGAAGAATATTACAAAATTTTGATAGAAATATGGGTGGGATGCAACCATTCCATTTTGGAACTGCTTTCGCTTACAATGGAAAATTCAATTTAGTTATTTTGCTAAGCATCAGATGCTCTATTTCCTAAGCATGCTTTGTTACTCTTTTTTGGTATATGCAATTTCCAGACTTGAGAAATATTTCAAAGCAATATCTCTGCATCGAGGAAACATTATGAAGTTCTTCGCTGCGCTTCACTAGTAATGATAACTAATCACTATTCCCTAGTTTGCAATGCAATTAGGCTGTTATTTTGCATAAAACGGGCCAACATCACAATCTAAAAGTCCAGAGTTTCTGTGAGGTTTTTGAACAGCGATTACTTAAGCTGGATGTGTGGTTGATAAAATAAAATAATTTTTGACAGATGTATAGTAATGTACCAAAGACATTTCAAGTTCACAACTGCACCTTTTTTTTTTTTTTTTTTTGGGGGGTTTTTTTACAAGGGGGGCTGTTTTATTAATATGGATTTGTATTTTTATTTGCAGTTTTTTTTTTATTAATGTGTAAATATGAAATATTTTTTAATGAAATTATACTCTAAATATTCTACAAGGAGTGCTGGAAAGGCAAAAAAAAGATTTTACTATTAAATAATTAGATACAGAGTTCCTATTTTTTCTTCTTTTTTTATCAGCAAATTAAGTCGGCTGTTTGATGATTAAATATAATAATCTTTAACATTCCAAAATGGTGATTAATATAATAAATATAATAATCTTTGTTGTACAAAGACATTTTCAGTTCACAACTTTGACTACAAGAAGTGCTAGAGAGGTAAAAAGATCAGTTCAGTTCAACTCTCCAATTTTTCTATTAAATCATTTTATAAAGCATCAGATGCAAAGTACCCAAGCAATTAGTTCTCTTTTTGTTATATTTTCTGCATATTTTCCTACAGTTATCATCAGCAGTTTCTTAAAGGGATAGTTCACCCAAAAATGAAAATTTGATGTCTATCTGCTTACCCCCAGGGCATCCATGATGTAGGTGACTTTGTTTCTTCAGTAGAACACAAACGAAGTTTTTTAACTCAAACCGTTGCAGTCTGTCAGTCTTATAATGGAAGTGAATGGGAATCACGGCTTTGAGAGTAAAAAAAAAACACAAAAAAAAAACTAATTAAACCCTGCGGCTCGTGACGATACATTGATGTGCAAAGACACGCAACGATCGGTCTGTGCAAGAAACTGAACAGCATTTTGTTTCGTTTTTTACCTCTGATTCACTGCAATGTCTGAACTGTCTTGAGCACGTCCTGAGCGTGTCCTTGACAGCCGGCGCGTGACGCGTCTTCTTCTTGTTTTACGGCGGATTGCAGACTTATAAGTGCATTACCGCCACCTATCTCTCAAATGGACCATTGACACTCTATCTACAATCTCAATTAGGAGTGTCAATGGTCCATTTGAGAAATAGGTAAAAAAACAATATAAATTCAGTTTCTTGCACAGACCGATCGTTTCGTGTCTTTACACATCAATGTATCGTCACGAGCCGCAGGGTTTAATTTGGTTTTGTTTGTGTATGATTTTTTGACTCTCAAAACTGCGATTCCCATCCGCTTACATTATATGGATGTTTTGTTGAGAAATGTAGCAGTGCTTGACAGATATTGCAATGTGCATGTTTAAGTCAAATTGTTTATTCAGCGTATTGATTAGATTTTAGCATGTTAACTGTGAGAGTTTGTGAAGTTTGAGCAACAGAGAGTTTCCATTGTGCTCTACAATCCTTTGAGCACTCTGGGTAACACACTGGCCAGAACCTGTTCAGCTACGCCTCAGTGTTAGCATGACTGCCAAGCAAAACATAGAGGTGTATTTGGTTTCAGAAGAGCAGAAAAAAAGCACCAAGTTGAGAAATGTGGCATTGGCTTGGTCTTAGTTTTGCTTAGTCTGCAGAATAACATGCTTTGTTGAAGAGACATGGTCTTTACTCTGTGCCCAGTTTCAAACATGTTCAAGACCTTTGCTCACCAAGCACTGGCCATTGTGCTTCAGATCGGAGCACTAATAGCTGCTTTAGTGCCATTCCTCTCTTGTTTTAAAGAAGAAATCTATTGGCTGTGTCAGGAGGTAGTTTTCTAATGGCATTGCTTTACTTTAGCAAACCTTGACAGACCTTAATCTCCATATCACCTGTTGTGTTATTTATTAGCTGAATTGTGAGAAATTAGTTTGATGCTATCATACGAACATGAATAGTGAAACATATAATGCTGCTTGTCCCATCCAAGGCCTTTAATCACTGCTTCCTGACACTTAAATCCTGTAAAGAGCCCATTTGGGGGGGGAATCACTTCTGGCAGGAGATTGTTTACATGTGCTCTGCCCCTCTTCATTCTGCCTGTCATCATTTATGACTTTTGTCCACTCTCCGCAGCGATTCACTCTGCAAGACTTTGACCGGTCAGGTCGATGGCTCGTTTGAAGTACTAAGTGTGGACCCATCTCCACCAGCGATGCCAATACAGCTGCAGAGAGCAATGTGATAATGAACAGCCGTTATCAGTGGATGCCATCTCTGCCTCTGTCAACAGGGCCTTGCTTGGTCAGGGAGAGACTGAATGCTCTTTTCAAAGCATGTGCCAGACGTTCTCTTTATGCTACATTTATTACTCCACTTAGATGATATCCTGTATAATTGTCCTTTTTATAAGGTAATGAGGTCATATGGCAGTGACTCAGAAGCCACTATGCTTTGGAATAAGGAATGTGTTGAAAAGCACGCTTCACCTCTTATGAAAACATTTTTGCAAATGTTCCTCCCTTTCACCCCAGTCCCCAGCAAAGAGCTGGGGTGTGTGTAAACAGCCGTCAGTAGTCCGTTTGGCTTGTGGATTAAATAAATATTCAAGGATGGGTGGTGTTGCTGAATTGCTGAAGAATATTACAAAATTTTGTTAGAAATATGGGTGGGATGCAACCAGAGAGATGCATTTTTTTTTGCCACTGACCTAGAGAAACTTCCAAAAATGTGTCTTATGACGTGCAGGAGATTCGCCTCTTTAAGATCTGAAATGTCTTTCTCTGCAGTTGGTTTTGTCACATGTTTAAACTGCTGACACTATATAATCTAGATTTCTTTGTAATTCCTTGTACATGTATACTACTGTTCAAAAGTTTGGTGTCTGTAAGATTTTAAAAATGTTTGTTGGAGAAAGTGTCTTATGCTGATCAAGGCTGCATTTATTTTTTTTAATCAAAAATACAGTAAAAACAGTACTATTGTGTAGTAATATTATTACAATTTTAAAATAATTGTCTTTAAATTTAATGTATTTTAAAATGTAAAGTATTCCTATAGTGCAAAGCTTAATTTTCAGCTGTCATTACTCCATTATTCAGTTTCACATTATCCTTCAGAAATCATTCTAATATGCTGAGTTGGTGCTCAAGAAACATTTATTATTATTATCATCATCATCATGCTGGAAACAGTTAATATTTACACTATGTGGAGTCCATTATTTTTTACTGTCACATAATCAATTTAATGCATACTTGAATAAAAGTATGAATTTATTTATTTTTTAAAAAATGACAAAAAAAAATTGACAGACACCAAACTTTTGAATGGTAGTGTAGATTTCATATGGAGAAGGTGAAGATAGGAGACCACACATTGCTAATGAGAGACAAAAGCCTCTCTGGAAATCTGTCCTCGCAGTGCAGGTTCCACACCATTAAGACCCAGACTCTCGCTGTGGTATGTGAATGCATCATTTTGTGCCTGGTTATACAGGCACTGCTAGAGAAAGAGGAGTTTTTCAGTTCTTTGGATATGCTGAGAGCAGGAACCAGTTGCGCTTAGTTAGAAGGGCCACATGGCATTTTTGGAAGTTTGATTCAATTATATAATTCTTTAATGAGTTAGACAATTGGATTGTGAGATATCTGGAAGGTAAATTCCCAGACTTTGATGAAGAAACCCTATAGTTATCCCCAGATAAGCCATGGAGCGGCATGTTTATTTTTGTGTAAGTCCATCAAACTATTTCTCAAACTATTTTCAAATGATGACTGCATACTTGAGAATTTTATCTTTCATCTTTCAACTTCAAGCCTCAAACCAAAATCACTTGTGAAGTTTTTCTACACAGTGTTGGAAATGCAAAAAGAATAGACCAACTAGCCAATTTACCTGTTTTATAAAACTAGCTGTTTTATAAAAAAATTATCACATTACATTAAATTTAGTCATTTAGCAGATGCTTTTATCCAAAGTGACTTACAAATGAGGACAAAGTGCAGGTACAACTGCAGGAGAAATTACTTGAAGGAGATGAGATGGAATAGGATCAAGCGGACAAGTAGTAGGATGATTAGAAAGGATGAGTTTGGAGACTTCTGCCTCAGAGAGTGAAGAGAAGGATGTGAACGAGTGTATGTTTGCTGGTAAGATGTGCTTGACAGATTGTGGTGTGGAAAATTGTGCACTGATGGTTTTAATTTTATTATTATTTATTATTATTATTATTATTATTATTATTATTATTTTATCTGGCATATTGTTTTGGCAATTACTAATAAACCACCATCAACAGATGTGCTGCATTTTCATAAAAATGTTGCTTTTAAAGAGCTTGCTTTCACAGGACTGAAGTGGACAATATGGGCTTCCCAGAGATTGCAGGGCTGGTGGGAGAAAGAAACAATGGCGGTGTCAATTTATGAATGAAGGCACATACCTGTTGCTATCATTTTATTC
This sequence comes from Sinocyclocheilus rhinocerous, assembly GCF_001515625.1. Taxonomy (NCBI): domain Eukaryota; kingdom Metazoa; phylum Chordata; class Actinopteri; order Cypriniformes; family Cyprinidae; genus Sinocyclocheilus; species Sinocyclocheilus rhinocerous. The sequence continues at coordinate 391,782 of NW_015627540.1, forward strand.
TAGCACTATAGAAAAACTGCATTCTCTGCATTATGTGAACTTAATGTTAATGCGGTTGTCACTACCTGAAATTTTCAGTAGTAAATTTGGTTGTAGAATGTGGAAATGTGACAAGTGTATTTAGCTGCAGTGTGAACACTTTCAGCACCCTCCAGTTCTCCAACTGTTCAGTGGAAAGTTTTGCTTCAACATCAACACCTGTGATGTAGTACTTTCTTGGAAAGAATCCCAAAACTAAAGTAATATCCATAGGTCTTCTTATTAAGCTGCTGTTTGTACACTCTATGTGTTCTTCTCTAGAAGAGACTGGAACTTTCTGGAATATAGGGAAGCTCTAAGCAGGTCAGATTCTTAGAGTAATATATTTAAAACCCTCAAATGTATCCCCAAGAGAGCCAACCACAGTCTCGACAGGCAGCCTGAGCGCTCTCCACGACTGTTAAACACTCAGCACACTGACATAGTGTAGCATTCATGACGGTTAAGTACAGACTTATTGATTTGTTTATTTTATAACCTAAAAGACATAGAAAAACTTGTTTGTTTGTAGTAGTTGTAAAGATATTAAGAAGGTGGCTAGCAAGAGCTTTTTTATTTTTGTTTCTTCAGGTCTGTGGGTGTCATGCAGTAGTTGTTTCTATTTTGCGACACCAAGATTCACTTTGGATAAAAGCAGCTGCAGATGCATAAATGCAATTTATGAATGTAATTTTTTTAATGCAATTGAAAATGTGCCACTTTCCCATAACATTGTAGATGTAGACCTGTATTTGGTACCATGTCTGCCCTACAGGCGTGATTCAATGCAACAAATCTAAATTTTATTGACAGAATTGTGCTTTTTTATTAATATTCCTTTTTATTTTACAGTTTTATTTTGTTTACTATCCCTTTAGCAATGATGTCTACACTGACTGCAAGCAAAGTGACATTTAAGTGTATAGTCAATGAATGACTTTTTATTTTTTGTCTTTAAAAAAGCCTTTAATTATTTAAAGATTCAAATTTTTAAATTTCTGGAATATTTAAAAATATTGAACTATCTAGTATTAAAAAAACATTTAATAATAAATAAAGTATTGTTTAATTGCATTTTTAACTGAAATTTGTGCTGTACAGATTGTTGATAAATGCATGCATTGGTGTATAGCTAACACAAGTAATCACTTTCCATTAGGAGTAACACAATTCTTTAACATGGTACTTTTAAAAGTAACATTCTCCAACATTGTTTGCAATTGCTCATTCCCAGCGTTTTGAGCTCTGGTTCTCTTTATTGAAGCCTTTTTTTGCTATCACTTCCTCCATTACCTTCAAATGAAGTGCCTGTCATTCTTTGAGAGCAGGATGTGACCTTCTTCCGTGCGTAGTTTTCTAGTCAAGTGTGTTGTATCTCTCTTGTATCTCTCGAAGAAGTGAGCTAAACGAGGCCTCTTGTCATGTTGTATCTGAAGCTCTGCAGGACGTCCCAGCATCACCCTGAGCGGGTTAAGCGCCTGGGAACCACCGGGGAGAGTGTAATTAACTTTAGTTGGTGCCCTGCTTTGCTGAACCATGACCTCACGCGGCCCACCCCCTGTGAGTGGCATGTTAGAGCAACATTAGCAGTAATGAGCTTTTATTTGGCAGGTCTGTCTGTGGCAGGTTGCCTCCCAAGGCTCACACTCCGATACCGAGGGAAAATTAAGGCTCGAGAAACGAGGCTAGTGGGAGGATGGAATGCACTTTTAGAAACAACGTGGGCAAAGCACAGGAGGTTCTGTGGTTATGTGTATGAGTGTGCGTTTTCATGGGCTCCTAGAGGCCACCCTGGATGTTTTTTACCGGATGGTGGTATTCACAAAATGTGTAAATCATCTCAGTGTGACTTAACCTGCAGATGCAGAGAAAGAGAGGTCCTGGGAACAATGGTGGGCAGAGGGAATTGTGGAAGGGTCAATATCTGAGAAAGGCTCTAAATATGACTGAAATAGAAACTCGTAGGCTGCATCTGAAATAGCATACTTCACTGCTATATAGCAGGTGAAAAACAGGTTTTATGGACTTACATGTGCAGTTTAAAAACTGTATTTCATTTATTTATACTGTATATAACGATAATATACCAAGCTACTGTTGTACTAAAATATGTATCTTTAATTATGCAGTGACAACCACCAAAAAAACATAGCTGGTAAAGAAAAAGCCACATGATGAATCAAAGTTCATCACAAGTAGCTTTTTCACAAGCTGATGTAAATACTAATATATGGATACACAGAGTTACAAAACACCATCGTGGTAACACACAACACTAAAATAATGCAGTAAACATTCATTTACAACATATGATGTAACAAAAGCCTGTTTCTGCCACAGGATAAAACATAAAAAAGTAATTGTGACTTTATCCCACAATTCTGAATTTATATCTCACAATTTTGACTTTTTTTTTGTCGCAATTCTTTTACTCAGAATTATGAGTTCTGACTTTTTTTTCCTCACAATTATGTTTATATCTCACAATTTTGACTTTTTTTTCTCAGAATTATTTTACATCTTACAATATTTTTTTTCCCTCTGAATTCTGTTTTTACATCTCACAATTGTTTTTTTTTTTCACAATTCTGACTTTTTCAGGCAATTGCAAGTTCACATCTCACAATTCTGACTTTTTCCCCTTAAAACTGCAAAAAATAGTCTGAATTGTGAGATATAAACTCAGAAATGTGGGGAAAAAGACAGAATTATTGTATTTATTATTGTTATTATTATTATTATTATTATATTCCATAGCAGAAACAAGCTTCCATGTAAAACCATAATGTACATAATAGATAAAGAAAAAACTAACAAGAAACATGTTATTTCAAAGAAAAACTATCAAATGTGAAGTGTTACACAGGGAATTCTGGGAACATCAATTCTAAGCTAATTTATAAGGTGACTTGTTCTTTTTCACTTCCAAAAACTGCAGATTTAACAGTATTTTACATGAAATGCTGTAAACTGTTACAGTTTTTCACCATATATGGTAAGGAAGCAGCTTATGTGGCCTTTTTTACCATAGCATTTTTACAGTTAAAATTACGATAATTTTTTACAGTGTTTTTTTGTTTGTTTTTTAACATGAGAAACCAACTGTAGTGAGGGGGCTACGGTGTGGGAAGTGTGATTAGCTTGGTCGTCAGAGGAATAAAGCAAGCAAGTGCAGGAATCTTGACCTGCGGGTTCGGTCCACGCTGCCTGCCGAGCCGGGAGAAAGAGGCTCTCCACAGAGGCGGCCTGGAATCCCAGTCCTGCCGCCCTCTCTTTCATTCCTCTAGAGCTCCCGCTGTGGAGCTAGGGGGGCATCGGCAGCTCAGTCTCCCCCTCCTCTTCATCTACACCTATAGAGGAGGTCCCGGTCCTGAAGATGGGGACCTCCTACTCCTCCATTCCCCCGTGTCCTCCTATTGTTGGGAAGGGAAGGGGGTGAGTGTCCACCCTCTTGAACACACAAAGAGGGAAATTAAAGTTGTTTCCCGCATGTCTGAGTTCTAGGTGGACAGCTTTAGCGGGGTCTGCTCACTGAGATGGAGCACAGCATGCTTGTGGGAAATCGCTTTTTTGTGTGTCTTAAAGCTTTTCTCCTGTAATATCTCGGCTTCTTGTTGTGTAAGCTCACAATGGCTCACATAAAGTCTGCTGAAGGTATCATAGCATGTAAAAGCATGAAACTAAATCTGAATAATAACATGTTTTTTTGGATTGTGTAAACCATTCATTAGTGCACTGTGGTTTATGATTGGTAATGTGGCTTAATGTGATTTATAAAATATTCCAGGAACAACATTGGTCCAATATTGGTCCAGGAACAACATTGCTCTACAATCAGATTTAAGGGTTGATATATAAGGTATGATGAGATACTTTTACTTCGTTTTACCTGATTATAGATATCCCTAAATATCATCTCAACACATTGATTGAATACTTTTGGACACCGTTATTAATTTAGAGCTGTACAGTAACAAATACTGTTTTAATTTTGAAGGGAAAATTTAAAGTGAGACCCCTGGGGTATAACATGTTTTTTTGGATTGTGTAAACCATTCATTAGTGCACTGTGGTTTATGATTGGTAATGTGGCTTAATGTGATTTATAAAATATTCCAGGAACAACATTGGTCCAATATTGGTCCAGGAACAACATTGCTCTACAATCAGATTTAAGGGTTGATATATAAGGTATGATGAGATACTTTTACTTCGTTTTACCTGATTATAGATATCCCTAAATATCATCTCAACACATTGATTGAATACTTTTGGACACCGTTATTAATTTAGAGCTGTACAGTAACAAATACTGTTTTAATTTTGAAGGGAAAATTTAAAGTGAGACCCCTGGGGTATGGTGACACCCCTTTAGTACTGCGACAGAAGGCTCATACAGTGGCATGTTGTTTTGGTGTTTTTTATTTAATATAATAATTATAAGTAATGTAGACATTATTTAACAATTCCATGAACTGTATGTACATTTCAAACATCTACATAGCATAAGCCATTTGAACAGAATCAATCTGAATTCATAATTTTATTCCTATGACATTTCTTCAATTAAAAATCATAACTGTATAAATCATAAGATTATTTATATTTTTTTATATTCCCAGTAAAAATAGTATTATTGTAACATTTTATATAATAATAACTGTTTTCTATTTGAATATATTTAAAAATGTAATTCATCCCTGCTTTGGCCAAGCTGAATTTTCAGCATCATTACTCCAGTCATAGGTTAGAAAAGATACATGCTATAAAGATACATTTCTTGTTTTTATGAAAACAGAGTAAAACTGCTTAATATTTTCGTGTTAAATCATCATATTTTTTTTTCAGGATTCTTTGATGAATAGAACAGCATTTATTTTAAATATGAATATTTTGTAACACTATAAATTTGTAGCACCAATTTTGATCACCAATTTAATGCATCCTTGTGGAATAAAAGTATTAATTTCTTATTTATTTTCTTATTTAGGGTCAGAATCTTCCTGACCCCAAACTTTTGAACTTTTTTTTGTTTAGTTTGTTATTGTTCAACTACTTCAAAATGCATGTATTTCAGTAGAATATTTAGTTATTTAAATTTAGTCACATAAATAGTTGGGTAAAAATGATATCTAATATTACATATTCTGCATAAAAACAGCTAGGATAAATTTACTCCAGGGGTCTCCTAGCTCCAGATAGAGGATCATTTTACACCAGTGGTGGGGCAAGATAGTCCCTTTTCCATTTATTATTCTATAATAATAATATATTGTATTTTGTATCTGTGTTTGCCAAACATTTTCATTCTTGTATGCTCCTGGCCTTGAGGTTTGGATTATGCTGTAGGCTGTGGTTAGTGGCTTAAGCAGCATACTTATCAATTTATGATCCCTCTGATTTGGCAGGTAGATTAGGAATGGGGTTTGTCCTAGTATTGTCTGATAGGAAACCAACAAAATATATTGATCCAGGAACATTTTCTGCATGGCTCAGTCACATTATGCATTCAGCCAGTTTCCATCATGTTGACGGACACGTCAAGACCAGCATGTTGTACAAATGTTTCACTGGTCTAATTTTTTTTTTTTTTTTTTTTTTTTTTTTTTTTTTTTTTTTTTTTTATTCTTTTTTTTTTTATCATGTTTTTTGTTTTCAAAATGACATTTTGTTTCCATTGCACAAAAGGTTCTTTAAAATGAGAAAAAGTTCTTTTAGATTTTCAAAATGTTCTTAATTTTTTTTTTTTTTTTTGCTCAGGTAATGAACACTTCTGGTTTCAGAACATAATGATTCCTTTTTTAAATATAGAACCATATGACAGCATTTGTGGGTCTGCTGCATGTATGTGTGAACATTTCTACATGCCCATAAAAAAGCACTTCCCCTCTAATTGAGGATGATATCGTCAGTGGTAAAACCAAACAGACCCAAGCGGGAGGTCTGGAGCCTGTGAGAAGATGTACTAATCCCTTCTTCCCATTCCCCTGTGGATCTGTGTGTGTGTGTGTGTGTGTGTGTTGTGTTAGTGTGCCTGCTGTGGATGAGTACTCCAAATGGCTTTGACTGTGAGAGGGATTGGGGTAAGGAGATCATTGTTTGTGGGACTTTTCAGTACTCCAGAGCTGCACCTCCAGAGAAGAACCCATAAAAAAGCACTTCCCCTCTAATTGGGGACGGTATCACTCCCTTAGTGGTAAAAACAAACAGACTGGGGAAGGAGGTCTGGAGCCTGTGAGATGATGCACTAATCCCTTTCTTTTTCTCTTCCTCCTCACGACTGCGAGTGTGTTGACGTTTGATGGATGAACGGGGCCTAGTTGTCACACTTTTGAGTCCAGTCAGTGTTTCTCAGCATGGGTATATTTCATGTCATTTTATGTGTAGTCACGTATCTTTAAGTCACACAAAATGTTATTGCAATCCTCTGTTACTGGCCAGAAGAAAAGCATAAATCATTTTGCATGGCCATGTTGTCACACTGTATGGGGTAAGTTGTCACATTGGCTATTAAACAGCCTTTTGTGGGATTTTCAACAAAATGCAAATGGTAGAATGATTATGAAGCACAAAATTTATGAAACCAAAACAATTTAAAAGAATATCAATGTCAGATATTATTTTATGTATTATGTACATACATACATACATGTATATTTATATACATACCTGTATAATAGTATATGTGGTTTTGTTAATAACCACATATATATATATATATATATGTGTATATACAGTGGGTACGGAAAGTATTCAGACCCCCTTAAATTTTTCACTCTTTGTTATATTAGACATTTTTTATTATTATTAATTTTGAAAGCATTTGTGCTGTTTATTATTTTTGCGGAAACCGTGGAAGGTGCACCCGATCTCTCTCTTTCCCACTGCCACAGCTCATGTGTAGCTTTAGCTAACCGTTCCTCAGCTTTTCTCTCAGTACACAATGGGACTAGTCTGAGGAATAATGACCGTCTTATTCTGAGTGCATATAAAGACCAAATATGCTTTTAACAGGGTAATGATTCAAATGTGTTTTGTCAATGTTAGTTCAGCTTCATTTCTCATTTGCTCACCGATGTCAACTCGTAAAACATCTCAACACCTCATCAGAACCGGTCAGGCCGCATAGAATATGCCATATTTCTTCTGCTGACGATGCTGATGATGGTCTGTTGGGAGTTTGCAGGTCATAAGTATAAGTGTCAAGCAAAGTTCAATAATTAAACCTATTGTAATATCTAGAACATCTGGACACGTCACATGTGGAATCCTCATCGGCCGTCTTGTCTTACGCGCTCATCTTTATTTCCACGAAATGCATCAATGTTTGACGCTGGTCTTCGGTTATTGAGCTGAAATTGCGGTTCCGCTCTTGATGATGTGTCATCTCGGGAATTTTTTAGATTGAAATAACAGCAAACACCTGGACTGAATTTGCTCTACCTGAAAGCAGCCCATCAAAGTCTATTTAATGCTTCATAAACGTTACTTATTGCACAATGTTTATATCAATATGAGGTCCGGGGGCCTCCAGAGCTGAAACCCGAGGAGACGGTTACCACAGACTGAGTGGCCCATTAGCTTAATGGCTGTCTAAAGTTTCACTCAGGATGTATTGCTGTTATGGCTGAAAGCTTTGCGTTTCCCTTTTTTACGGCTCCCTCGGATTCACAACGCCCATGCAGGAACAGGGAAAAGGAGAAGAACAAAACAAACGGGAAGGGAATGTGACACTTGTGCGGTATAGCTGGTTCTGTGCTGGAGTGTGGGTCGACTCAGCTCTTTAATAGGCTTGCAGAGGCTCTCTTTCCTCACGGTCTGATTTTAAGTGACTGTCCTGGTCAGTGTCCGCTGCACTGAGAACTGCACTGACCTCGGGTCAGACCTTTAACCTCGGTCTGCACAGCTGGTGAATGGAAAACAGGGTGAGGTGTTCCCTATTTAATCCAGATTCCCTCTTGTTTAGAGGGTCGTGGAATGTTACAATCAACAGCGGCATTAAGCTGAAGTATGCAAGCATGCAGCTCCTAAACTTCAGTTTTGTTTGACCTAGTTGGACTATACGGAATTTGGAACTGTTTTTGTTTGTTTGTTTTATTATAGCCCTAAATACTATATACATATACTAAACACCAGCGTTCAAAAGTCTGGAATAATTTTTTCAAATGTTTTTGAAAGAATTCTCTTTCTTTCTAATACTGTGAAAAATTACTACTACAATTTAAAATAAATCTTTTGTTTTTAAATAGTTTTTATGTAATAAGATTTATGGAATTTATTCCTGTAATGGCAAAGCTGAATTTTCAGCAGCCAGTAAATAAAAAGTATAAATGAATAAAAATATATCCTATATGTGTGCGTGTGTAAATAAAAAATGAACATATTTATTTATATTTAGTCATTTTTAATGTACTTTTATTTATTAAGGGAATAGTTCACCCAAAAATGAAAAGTTTGTCATCAATTGCTCACCCTCATGTCGTTCCAAACCTGTATAAGTTCTTTCTTATGTTGAACACAAAAGAAGATAATTTGAAGAATTTTGTTGTTGGTCCCTATTGACTTCCATAGTACGGAAAGAAATACAATGGAAGTCAATAGGGGCCATCAACTGTTTGATTACCAGCATTCTTCAAAATATCTTCTTTTATGTTCAACATAAAACTCATACAGGTTTGGAATGGCATGAAGGTGAGTAAATGAAGACAAAATTTTCATTTTATTTTTACTTTTTTCTTATGAATGGTACCAGGACCCCGACTGGTGCCTCCTCAAAAAGAATAGGTGCATGATATTCCTGATTATAAAGAGTAAGGAAATTTTGACAGATTCACAGTTAGTGTTATGTTGGCATCATCTGCATTCTGTTCTTCCATAGTACGGAAAGAAATACAATGGAAGTCAATAGGGGCCATCAACTGTTTGATTACCAGCATTCTTCAAAATATCTTCTTTTATGTTCAGCATAAAACTCATACAGGTTTGGAATGGCATGAAGGTGAGTAAATGAAGGCAAAATTTTCATTTTATTTTTACTTTTTTCTTATGAATGGTACCAGGACCCCGACTGGTGCCTCCTCAAAAAGAATAGGTGCATGATATTCCTGATTATAAAGAGTAAGGAAATTTTGACAGATTCACAGTTAGTGTTATGTTGGCATCATCTGCATTCTGTTATTATTATACTGGCCTGTTGAGTCAAGAGCTGTTGCAGTCACGACTTGCCTTTTTACTATAATTACTATAATTGTCATTGATTTGATTTACAGGATACTGCGTTCTCAAAATCCTAACCCCCCTTGAGTTCCTCTAAAACGCAAATACAGTTGCAGCTGGGAAATGACACACTGCGTCAGTGGGGTTGCTGTTTCCAGTAAGAAATTTCGATTTAATTTTTATTAGAACTAACTGAGATGTTTACAGTATCAGTTGGAAAAATAAGTTACGTGTTGTTCGTTTGTCTTTGCTGTCCATCAGTTGTCCATCTCGCTAAATGTGAGCAGGGCCAGATTTTTAGGAGACCAAACATCTGATGCTACTCTTTAAAGGTCCATGTTAACTGCTGGAACATTTACTTTTAGTGCTTTTTTTCTTGTGACTTTAGTATACAGCTGAATGGTCTGGAATATTTGGATACAGTCGTGTTGGTCCATTACTTTTGTTACTGATTATGTCTTCTTTTAAAAATTATATAACGTCCATGATGCATGAATCAAAGTCAAGTCTAGACCATGGTGCATTTAATTGGGTGTTTCTTCAATTACAAACACTTTTTTTATATATGAAGGCCACATTAAAACTGTCAGGTTATTTTCTATTTTTTTTTAATGCCCTTCATTTATATATATATATTTTTTGCCTTGTCATTCAGTATTAACATATGAAAATTCATTATAAAATATAGAAATTATTAGATTTAACATTATGATTATCTAAACAGAGTGAAAACATCATAAACCATTTCACTACTTGAAAATTAAGTAAATACAATAATTTATTTGGGATACAATGAATATTAGATATGAAATGTGACATAGCAAGACAATTAAGCATACTTAATACTTTATCTAGAGCTAAATACAATTAAAAAAAAAAAAACTAAAGATGTGATGGAAATGACATTGTAATGAAAATAGTCATGGGTTTCAGAACAAGAATTATTTAATTGTCATATGATGCATTTTTGGAAATTGTTAGTGGACAAATTTAATATCCCAGCGAGACTAAACGTTTGTTTTAAAGGGAGTTTATTTATTTTCACCACAGGGACAAAGAGTGGCCATATTTGAAGAAACTATTTCCCTCTCATTTGCACTTCATTTGTCAGAGAACAACTTTTTACAGTATTTAGTCATTACTATAACTCCTTATAATTCTCCCTTCAGGAGAAATGAAATGAGAGAGAAGATGAGGAAATGTTCTCCATTTTATTGCTCACCAAAAGCAGTCTTTGTACTTTTTAATTCATGAAATTCTTATAAACGCATTACCCACAAACAATCACGGCATGGTGGAGGCAAAGTCGCTATGGCCCAGTAAGTCTTTTAATGCTCAATAGCAACGGCTTAAGTTTTTATTTCGGCTCCCGCAGAGAAAACCAGCATGCTCTCTCTCCTTCGCGCTCCTATACAGAGATGGTGCGACCGCTTCGTCTCGAGGCAGAATGAAGTGACACAAGGTCTTGCTCTTGGACAGATGGATTTGAAGCTGTTATCTTTCCTTCTTACCGCCGTAAGGAAGCCATTCTCCATCACCCCGGTACTCTTGACCCTGCTTGACCTGGGCTGCCCGCAGACCTTTTCGACAGGCTATTTCCACTTGGTACAAGAGGCTGAGCGAGCGTCAGGTTCGCTTGCCTTGAGACAGAAACGTCAAGCTTCCTCCTCTTGTCTATGTAAGGCCCTAGCATCTCTTGCACTCACACTTCTATTAGCCCACCACTGTATGTTTATGTGTTTCGCAGACCATGGTGTGAGATTCAGTCAATCGCAGCAGCTGCTTTGGGGTCACTGCGCTTTTGACCTAGCTAGGAATTATTTCCCAATGTGCAGAATGATTTCATAGCTTTTACAGGAGCGGTGGCCCCTCTCCTCTGTGTCAGAAAAGGCTTCCTTCTATTTATGCAAGTCAATTTTTGGATAATGAATTAGTCTTTAGAGAGAAATACTGATCATACCATCTGTAGCATATACATGAGATATTTGTATTTTGAATGTCATGGCTTCAGTATTTGAATATTAACTCTCATAATAAAGGTCGTGCCTGTTATGTCTATAGTTTTTCACAAAGGCAGCTGAAGACAGGCAAAGATGGATGTGAATCATAAGTGTGAATCATCATAAGATAAAAAAAAAATAAGTCTGCTAATTGTGGGATTAATAAAAAAATAAAGTTGCATTATGAGGTATGTAGTCACAATTACAATAAATAAAATCACAGTTGTAAGATATAAATAATCTTACGGATATAAAAGATATAAATAAAAAAAACGGAGATAAAAAGGCAAATAAAGATACAAAGTGAAAATAAATTTTGTAATTATGAAATATAAAGCAAATAAGCTGGAGCAGCCTGAAAAATACAATATTGTTTTGTTTGTTTCTTATTTTGCTATTATCATTTTTGCTATTATTTAAAATTTATTTTTTAACTATTTTGAATGTCATTGCTGTAGTATTTGATTTGTTTTTTATAGCTTTTTATTTATTTGTTTTCTGGAATATGCATGCAAATTAGCTGGTCCAACCTGAAAAACACAGTGCTTTGTTAATTTGCTTGTTTTGAACTTTTTTCCTTTCTTTTTTTCTGTTTTTAGCTCTCTTTTTCTTCCAAAAGTTCATTCAAATTAGCTGGACCAGCCTGAAAAATACAGTATAATTATTTCATTTCGTTTCATTTCATTTCATTTCATTTCATTTCATTGTTATTTTATTTTATTTTTTGTTTAGTTTAGTTATTAGTTTTAGTTTAGTTAATAGTTAAGTGCCTTTTTTATATGAGCTATTTGTAGTTTGAATGCCATTGCTTCAGCATTAGATTTTTTTAGCCTTTTTAGTTCTTTTTAATAGTTTATAAAAATACAGTTGTTGTTGTTTTCCAATTGTCAGATTTTACTGATTATTTGATACACCACATGAGCTATTTAGTTTGAATGTCATGGCTTCGGTATTTGATTATTAACTCTCATAATAATGGGCATGCCTGTTATGTTTATAGTTGTTCACAAAGACAGCTGCAGACAGGCAAAGATGGATGTGACCTGGTGAAATTCAGTGCTGTGTTTAACTATTTACAGTGAGTGTGATGATGTACTGACTGTGCGTTCGGTACTTGTTGAGTTGTTGGTGAGTGGAAGAAAGGGAGATGCCACATGTCAAGTCCTGATTTATGTGCTCAGGGTAAAAAATATCCTGAACTCACTTTTCCACTTTGTCATCTGTGATTAACAAGCAGTTCACATGCACCCCTAAACAAGCAACCATTTTTCAGCCCTCCATTGTCCGTCACCCTGTCTCCTCGCAGCGACAGCCACTCACCCCGGCGTCTTCTCAACACATCCAGGGCTCAGAGGTCATATTGGTGTGGTGAAGAGAGAGTGAGAAGTCACATTGTTGAAGAATACATGTGATGATGTTTTTTGGGATCATGGGGGGATTATGTCTGCTAAACATGGGAAGTCATTATTAATCAGTTCTTCTCTCTTCTCATGTACCAGCTGCTTTCTGTTAGAGAGAGTCACTGACTGATTGAACACAGTGATTATTCTGTCTACAGATGCATATGTTGCCTCACTATATGCTGGACTGTTTATGCTCTAGTTTTGCATATATCAAAGGTGTGTGTGTGTGTGTTTGTGAGATTGTTTAAAATAAGAAATAAAGTTGCATTATGAGATATTAAATCACAATTAAAAATATATATAAATAAATAAAACAAAAATAAATAATTTTATTTTATTTAATTTATAGTTGTGAGATACATAGTCACATTTTGAGATAAAAATGCACATTACCACAAATAACATTGCAATTATGAGATATAAAGTAAGAATACAAGTTTTTTTTTCTTTCTTTTTTTTTGGTTGATGTTTTGATTTCCATTTTATGAAGCATTGTTAGAGCTTTTTTGCTTAAAAACAGAAATATTGTGAAGTAATATTAAATTTCAAAATAACAAAAGTTATTGTTACTGTGATGACATGATCCTTCAGAAATCATTTTAATATGCTGATTTGGTGCTCAAGAAAAATTATCAACAATCAAAAATCAAAATTACTTGTATACTGAACTGATTCTGTAAATTGTTGATTTGAAAATAATAAATATATTAATTTAAAAAAAAACAATAAAAAACGTCTTTATTTGCATATTTTTTTCAGGATTCTTAGTTTAATAGGAAGTTCCTTTGATTAAAATTTAAATCTTTTTTAATATTATAAATGTCTTTACTGTAAATTTTGATAGATTGATTTAAAACATTCTTGCTGAATAAAAGTATACATTTCTTAAAAAAAAAAAAAACTTACTGATCCCAAACAGTAGTGCATTTAAAATATGACAATAATGGCTACATTTATTGTATTGAACTGTAATATTAACAAACCCGTTTTGGAAATTTCAGTCTTTTACCATTAAATTAAATAGCAGCTATACTTGTCTTCCTTTTACCCACATGTTGCTAAGATGGTCATCAAGTTAATTGACTAGCCTTAAAGAGGCAACTGTTAATTAACTCTCATTTCAACCAGATGATCCAACGGTAGCTGCACGGATCTCAGAAGCATTGGCAAAATGACTAAATCTAACTATTCGTAGGTTGATTTCATGAAGAGTGTAACACTCTATTTCTATTGCATTTTCAAACTGTTTGTTGGAGATTTCCAAGATGTCGAGTTCTGGCTCCATCAATGGTGTGCTTTTGGGGCAGGACCCCTTGTTTGTCTAAATAATGGAGAATAGGGGCTAGGCAGAATGTGGTGGATCAATATTTTATAACGTCAGTTGCGTCCGCTAATGCACAGAAACTGCACTCTTCACCTTTAAAGGTGTGAATCAGGATATGTGCAGGATAAAAGGGGAAACATCCTTATCTTTGCCTGATTAAGACCCTGGGCCCCTGACCTTACTCACCACTTACATAACGCACAGACACTTCCCAACATCTGCAGCACAGGAGACAGAGACAGATGGGGGAGGGGGGGCATCCGAGGGTTTCTCACGCTCTCTGTGAGTTTTAAGTGTGAAAGCATATTTACAGTAAAGGAACTGTGTGAAGCATGTGTCTGCCATTATCACCAATCACTCTGTGGTCACTGCCATTGACGGAGCCTCTGTGTGGACGAGATTGAAGCAGTCCTCCAAATACGTAGTTTTCACGCCAAACGGGAGAATTTATTGGCCATTTTAGGGTCGGTAGCAGTTTACTGAGGAGAACTGAGCCCAGCTTCCATTGTCCGCCATCATCTGGTCAGGAAGGGGCTCCTGGGAGCTGATAAATGGAGAAATTCTGTAGCGAGGCAGTCCAGGGTGAAAGACTGACCGTAGGCTTCTCTCCATTACTCATCCTTTTATTTATTTATTTGTTCAGGGAATAAAGTGCTAAATTTATGACTTGTGCTGGCTCCATAATCATAAGAGGAATTTGCAAGGCAGTAAAACGTTTCATTGTTCCAGTTGCCTCTTGCACTCTATACCCTAAAGTGAAACCAGTGTTCTCATCGTAATTTTTTTCTTTATAGAGGATGATTGTGGAGTCATTGACAACTTATTTTGGTTCCTCAGATGGAAATGTGGAGGAAAACTCAAGCACATGTAACAAGGCATTCATCACTGTTAACACAAGCATTTTAAAAGTTTGATTTCACTTAGAATAAAGCAATAATTTGTCTTTTTTTAAATTTCATGTGAACATTGTAATCTAAAATCGTACCTGTGTGTGTGCTTGTGTGTGTGAGAGAGAGAGAGAGAGAGCGAGAGAGATACATTTTTTAATAGTTTTAGTAAAAACTTTATTATATTTTCAAAACTTTAACACATAATAGTATTATACTACTGAAACAGTATTTTAACATTTACTGATTGGCCCAATTCCTCAAAAGTTTGGGGTTGGTAAGATTTTTTTAATGTTTTTGAAATAAGACTCTTATTGTCACGATGCGGTGGGGATGAAGCACACAGTGCCAGGGTAATCCAGAAGTGAGTCTTTATCAAACCAAGAGTTAAAGGCAGAGTAAGTGATTTCTGGTAGCCAATGTTGATATTTGAAATCACCAAAACAAACACGCCCCTACCCCAAAAGGGTCTTGCCCCTATTTTGATAGCTCCGCCCCACATATACGTACGCAACCCAGGCAACGATTAGTTCTGTGAAACAAAGCAAAACCAATGTTACACCATGTCTAC
>NW_015627540.1:407586-415128 GCF_001515625.1 Sinocyclocheilus rhinocerous
CTTATAAACACATGGAACGTAATCAGGGAGAACAGAAACAAACATGTGACAGATATCGCCCCCCGCCTTGGAGGTCCCACAGGACAGGCTTGGACCGGACGCCTCCAAGACTGTACTGGATCCGGATCCCATGGCAGCTCGGGGAGCCATGGTGGAGCAGACAGTTCAGGTTGCCATGGCGGAGCTGGTAGCTCAGGAGGCCATGGCCGATCCTCTGTTGCCTTAGCCGGCTCGGCCCAAATTTTCTTGGGGAAAACTAGGAATCCTGGGGGGTGCTCTGGAGTTGCGGGCACTTGAGGGCGCTCTGGAGGGGATTCAGGGACTGGAGCCCTCACTGGGCTAAACTCGGGAACAGGAGCCCTCCGTGGGCTAAACACGGGGACAGGAGCCCACCGTGGGCTATACTCGGGAACTGGAGCCCACCGTGGGCTATACTCGGGAACTGGAGCCCACCGTGGGCTATACTCGGGAACTGGAGCCCTCCGTGGGCTAAACTCGGGAACAGGAGCCCTCCGCGGGCTATACTCGGGAACAGCAAGGCGCTTTCGAGGAGCTGGCACTGGAGCGGACTCAGGGGCTGGAGCCGACACTGGAGCGAGCTCTGGGGCTGGAGCCGACTCTGGAGCGAACACTCGGGCGCGCTCTCGGGCGAATAGGGCCCTGAGCCAGTAATTTCTCCTCCTTCTCTTCTGATTACGGGTGAACTGGGCAGCCAGCGGGCTTGTCGTTGCGGTGACCGGCGGGCTTGACTTCGTAGCAGCCGGCGGGCTTGACAACGGCAACATAGGAGTAAAACACCACAACGTAATTTCAAAGCAAGACAAGGAACTGAGGAAAACACAGGGTATATAAACACATGGAACGTGATTAGGCAAAACTGAAACAGGTGGAAAACTCAATCAAGACAGGTGAACAGAATAAACGATGATTAACTAAATGAGGACAGGAACTGAGCCAAATAGGGGCAAACAGGAACTAAACAGAGACAAACACGTGACAGATTAGGCAAAACTGAAACAGGTGGAAAACTCAATCAAGACAGGTGAACAGAATAAACGATGATTAACTAAATGAGGACAGGAACTGAACCAAATAGGGGCAAACAGGAACTAAACAGAGACAAACACGTGACACTTATGCTCACCAAGGCTGAATTTATTTGATTAAAAAAGTTGCATGATCTTTCAGAAATCATTCTAATATTCTGATTTGGTGATTCATGAAACATTTCCTTTTATTATTAATGTTGAAAACAGTTGTGCTACTTAAAAGTTTTGTTGAAACCATGATAGATTTTTTCAGGATTCAATTTTCAAAAGAATACAGTTTATTTTAAATATATTTTTTTAAAATGTGAAAGTCTTTGTCACTTTTGTTTAGTTTAATGTGGAAGTATAATTTCTTTAAAAATATATCATCAACATTATGCCAGAAATGCTGTCGATTGAGCTTGACTTGTACTAAATCCAGAATATTCCTTTCAAGCTTAATTTATTCAAGTTTGTGTCATGTATACATAAACAGACAGATTTCTATAACTCGATTAGATCTGCACAAGTAAACATACCGAATGCTTTAGAAGATCTTTGACCTTCTGATAAGAAGATAATTCAAAATATTAAAAATCAGGAAGAAGAAAACCAGCTGGAGGTGACCTTATTTGACTGGGAGCTTCATGATGCATTGATTCTGAGGAGACTGCAGTCGTTCGCTGTCTTGTCCTCCAAGCGTTTGATGTGCATCTGTCTCTGTGTTATTTGACTTGTATATTGTGCTTTTGCTTTATTTATTTTCAGGTAATTATTTCCAAGTCTTGCAGCGGACTGATTTGACACTTGCATGTAAAGTGCCATGTAGCTTTTTGGCCCCTTCTAGTTTCCTGTTAACACGCATTGACAGCACCACAGCCACCGCAGCACAAGATGGATGGGGGAGTCCGCATGTGACATCTTAAACATGTTACTTGCGAATGTCTGTTTATTTGAATTCTTGAGAGCCATGATCACATTCAGAAGAATTCTCTCAGATTCCCTCTATAGGGGAGCAAGTACTGTGAAAAACCGAGAAACCACTGTGAAATGAAATGTAGTTTTAAGTAGAACATTGATTTATTTAAGTCAGTCATTTGGGTGTGGGTGAAATATGGCACTTTTATTTATTTTTATCATGCCTAGTGGTAACTAATGAATTTGCTCTTTAAATGATGGAACATTGTGTTTTAAATTACCCTTGTGCAATTGTCACCCATTATTATTCAAATAAGCATGTGATCTTACAGAGTAAATTACATTCACTTTTAGCTGCCATAATGTCTTCTATTCTTTTATTCTGCGTTGGTTATAGATCTAGAGAGAAGTTTATGTTTAAGTGAAGGCAAATGCAGTTAGACTGAATCCCAGCCATATGACCAGCACAAATTAAAGTGAGTGCTGGTGAGTGTATTGTTTACACATTCAATTGTACACCTCATTTACATAGTTGTTGTAAAGTATGCTGAGATAACGGTCCGTGCTGTCCATTACTATAGAAAATAATTCTGAATCGTCCCTAACTTTTGAAAAAACAAACAGTGGGAGTCTATGGGCAAAGCATTAAACGTACATACAGAGCATATTAAACATTGTAAATTTTAATATGAGACTATAGCATGTTCAAAGTTTTGCAGTCCAATTTTCTCCTGTCATGATCATGTAACTGTGAACCCTGCAACGTTTGCAGAAAGAAACCAGAAAGGAATTACACTGGTAACGCAAAACCACACAGTATTATGCCTAGAATTGTAGTCCCACCACTACAATTAATTTTGACTTTTTTACAGCTCAGATAACACATTTCACAACACTTTAACAAAATACAAGTCTTACATTTCTGCTTTTAAACACTCTATAGTGCATTTGCTCATAGACCTCCATTGTAAGTGCAATACTATAAACATGATCTATATTGAATATACATGAATATTTGATTTGAGAACTGCACTAAAAGGAATAATAATTAAAAAATATAAGCGATTTTGGTCACGCTTTATTTTAAGGTTCAATTCTCACTATTAACAAACTATTATCTATGACTTTTGCCTCAAACTCCTAATTTGCTGCTTATTAATAGTTAGTAAGGTAGTTGTTAAGTTTAGGTATTGATTAGGGATGTAGAATACGGCGATGCAGAATGTGCTTTATAAGTACTAATACACAGCCAATATGCTAGTAAAATGCATGCTAATAAGCAAAAAAAAAAAACTGAAACTAAATAATAATAATTCACCCCTTGTTTCATGGCAAACACATTAAAAAAAACACACATTCCTTGATTACATGTACTGTAGATCAGGTAGGGTGGTGACTTAATTCCATAATTTAATAAGGCATAAACCAAATGGATGAGCTGCAATAAAGCGGGTGTTTACTTTCCCCACTGCAAGGCAGTAATCCAATACAGCAGATCAGCAGAATTTAAGAGCTGGTTTGTGCCAGTGGAGGGATATGCTTTCCTGTGGTGTAACCTAGTGACTTACAACATAGGCTGTGCATGTTTATATACAATTTGCATCAGAAATTTTGCAGGAATGTCAAAAACTTAAGGCTGATTCACACTGCTCACAGAAGGCCAACATTCCAAACAATACAGGGAACGTATCTATCTTTTTCAGAGGTGCCTATTAGCCATTTGTCCCATAGCAACTTCCAGCACTCACACACTTTCATTTCACAGCAGTGTATGCTTACATTCACAGAGATGTCATGTCAGTCTTTGATGTTTGCTGGACAATTGACCCTTCGCAAAGACCTCCCCCCTTTGTTACTGTTGCTAGGTCTGACAAGCCATGGCGCTCTGATACCACACATCATGTTCTCATGCAGTGAAAAATACATTATGGAGCAAAGAGAGGAAGCTGACAACACACCGACAGACAAGACAAAGCAGGTTACATCTGGTAGTCAAATGTTGTCATTTTGTAAGAACTTCAAACAATAAATACAGTTTTGCGGCTCTTTAATGTGTTGTGACAGATCGCTGTGGCGCCTCATTTTAAGCGGCATGTGAACCGATCATCTCTTCCTCTTTTGTAGTTATAGCATGAAATAAACATGAATGAACATCAGAAGGTATCTTGTTTCAACTGCGGAAAGACATCAATACACACCATTTTAATGTTCAAGTTCATCAATGTTAATCTACTCTACTGTTTGTCGGACAACATTTTCATATTCGGTGCTATGATTGGTCAGATCGTCTGTCAATCAAACTCCCTGCGAAGGGTCAATTATATCAGTCTGACTGCTCAATCATTCCATGATACGACAAACACCATTTGAACATGTTCTTTCAGGGAAAGAATAGAGTTGTTTAAAGTTGTCATTGAAAAGCTTTCCCTACTGTAATTTACAAAAGAAAATATGCCACTTTTCAGCTAATCACATTAATTTGGACAGCAGTTACATTTATTTATTGTGGTTCTTGTGTGTCTTGTAACCAAACAAACAGTTGTCATTTGTTGGTGCTTGCCGGGGAAGCATAAACTATTCCTAAGATGATAGTGTTCGTTTAGAAACAGTTTAAAAATGCAAGAGCATTTCAAGGTGCAAAGTTTAAAAAAAGGTCTGATAATTACATCAAACCTACTATTTGCCTTGTGTAAATTTGTGAACTGAAGACTTTCCAGTGATATTGATAACTTAAAGGGATAGTTCACCCAAAACTAGCAATTCTGTCATCATTTACTCTCCCTCATGTTGTTCCAAAACTGTATGACTTTTTGCATGACACATATTTTGAGAAATGTCTCAGTGTTTTGATTTATTAATCCACACAATGGAAGTCTATGGGCTACAATGTAGTTTGGTTCCCACCGTTGTTTAAAATATTTTGTTTTGTGTTCTGCAGAAGAAATAAATTCATACAAGATTGGAATGACAGAATTTTAATTTTTGGGTGAACTATCACTGTTTGTCGAGTGTTAATTTATCTACTGGCCATTGCAGTATTGACATTTGGAGCATGCTTTAGAAATCTAATGATCTAATAATGAGATTAGTCAAGGGTTTCTAACTGTTTGAACTGTATTTGATTTATCACTCAGGAGATGTGGTAGGTAAGAGCCTTGAGGTGTTCAGGCGATTGATCAGCTCTGCTAGTTTCACTGTTCTCGCTCTTAAACTCTGAAGAAAAGACAGCAGAGGCGGTTCCTCTGCAGGGGTATATGAGACAGTCGCTTCTTTCCGTGAACCCAGGTCTCGCACAGTCACATCGCAGACCCCCTCACAGCTTTGTATCTGCATTCAGTTCTGGCCAACCACGACTAAAGATTTAGTTACTGTAAGTGGGACACAGAGCAGAATGGAAAAAATAAAGCAAGTCCACTTCTAACACCCCAGGCATCTAGTACAGGAAGACTTAAGTAATCATGCCCAGGGTTTTGTCCCCATTTCCACACACCTATGGACTGATTTGATCTGCTTGCAATTAACAGAGCTTGTCGTTTGTATTGCAGTTGTATTCCTTTCTTCTTTCTAGTTTCCTGGGCACTTGTTTTGTGCAAACTGGCAGAGTGTGTGAAAAGGGTATTTCCACTCAGGCCTCCTTTCACGTCTAAACTCCCAGATCTCACTACTTTGGAAAAGAGTTCTGGCAGATTCCGAACAAGCACCGTGGAGCACAAAGCATGTGCTAAACAGCCCGAGTTGGTGTGTAAAAATTCCTCGCGTAATGTCAACAAACCCCCGCATAACAAGATCTCACTTCACCGACGTTATCACACCGGCCGATTTGCTTATACTTGTGAGGAGAAATGACAGTATGCTTGTGTAATTTTGCTGGCAGAACAGAATGAGTATGTTTAAAAATTCCACTTTTTAATGCGTAAACGAAAAGCACCGAATAACGTCAGCGTTACATATGTTAAAGCATATTTCAAATCCTTTCTCTTGGGATTGGGAAATGACACCACTGGGGCGCGTTATAGGTTAATATGGGAAAGTGAGGTTGGTTGTAAACGGTGAATATTATTCCCAAGAGCCTTAATGGCTCTTAAGACCTTTCCTCATGACCCTGCTCGGAGAGAAAAACAAACCGTGAGCATTTCCCAACTCCATTCCGACCCCACATCCAGCTCCCTACACAAACACCAGACATATGCTTTCTCCTAACACTTCCATGAATCTTTGAACCTGTTGTATATTCAAATCACAGTTCTAAATCTCCATTATTTATAGAAAAATTGCTTAAATTATGATTGATAATGCACTTTTTTACATTTTGAGAGATCGGTTTCACTCTCATTTCTCTTTCAGCTCATTTTCCGTGACTTATAAACCAAGCACACATTGCAAGACCTGTCAGGCTTTCATTTTTTAAGTCTGCGACAAAAAGCCCCAGATTGTAGCCAAATTGCCTGTCACATATTTTCTTCTAAAATGTGCACTTTTGACATGTTGAAACTAGTCTCAAACGCTACTGTCTCATCTTATTTTTCCACAGAAGAAAGAACGTCATACAGGTTTGTAATGACATGAGGGTGATTAAATATTGACTGAATTGTAATTTTTGGGTGAACTATCCCTTTACATCCCAAATAGAGAATGAATTTCAAATAACTACAATTGAGAAGAAGGATGACCTTTTATTTCAGGGTTTTATACGTTTTGATGCCAAGAACCCCAAAATGATACATTCATTCCTAAAATATAAACACTGCTAAACTTCAAAATATTATTTTAAGTTGTAAATAAAAGAAAGATTTTTCAAAGTATTTTTTTTTGTGCAAAATAATAAATATAATAATTCATAAATAAAGATAAATTGTTTCAAAAATGTAAAAATTTAACTGTTTCAAAGGACTTTGGTAACACTTTACAGTAAGGGTACATGAATTCATGCATAAATTAATGTGTGAATTATGCATTACTTCATGCATTAAAGGGGTCATATGATGCTGCTAAAAAGAACATTATTTTGTGTATTTGGTGTAATGAAATGTGTTTATGCGGTTTAAAGTAAAAAAAAAACATTCATTTCCACATACAATACCTCATGCATGCATACAGGCTAGAACAGTACAGTATATCAGTTAATGTGAGAACTAATGTTTTTCATTAAATATGATATGGGTTATCAAGCATGTTCATATCTTTTTCATAGTAGACTGCAGGTAAATGGACAGACCCCAACATTGGCCAATCACAGCACATTGTATTTTGTCATGTCATCACATTGTTTAGAGCATAAGAAAAAAAATTAAAAATAAGATTTTTGAAAAATGATATTTTATTCATATGTTATGCCATGTCCTCTGTAAAAGACATCGGATTTATGACAAACAATTTGAAAATTAGTCAGATCTAAATGATAATTACAAAATATTATCGTATTTCCATAAGGGTGTTACACTTGATCACTAAATTAATGCCAGCCATTTTTAAAGACCAAAGAGAGGGAGTGGTCATGGTGAAACATCCAATCATTTGGTATCTCTGAAAAGCCCTGAATGTGCTCTGTACAGGACGTCCAGACTTAAAACTGTGACATGTAACGTCTCAGAGAAAT
>NW_015627540.1:416028-418316 GCF_001515625.1 Sinocyclocheilus rhinocerous
AACATATTCTGTTACACCAAATACACAAAATAATGATCTTTAAAAAAGCATCATATGACCCCTTTAATTAAGGTGTTGTTTATACATGAAGTCATGAATGAAAGACTTTGAACTCATGTTAGTTCCTGATAATTCATGAGATATTAATGCATGAAGTAATGCATAATTCACACATTAATTTATGCATGAATTCATGGTAATTCATGTACCCTTACCGTAAAGTGTTACCAGGAATTTTTTTCAGTGTATATATTTTTTAATTTATGACCCATTATGTTTTGTGTGTAAAATATTAAAGGGGTCATATGATGCGATTTAAATTTTTCCTTTCTCTTTGGAGTGTTACAAGCTCTTGGTGCATAAAGAAGATCTGTAAAGTTGCAAAGACTAAAGTCTCAAATCCAAAGAGATATTCTTTATAAAAGTTAAGAGTCAACCACGCCTACCTAAAACAGCTCGTTCTAACACGCCCCCACATGTCTACGTCACGATGTGGGAAGATTTGCATAACGCCGCCCAAATGTTCACGCAAAGAAAGAAGGCATAACTTTAATGCTTGCTGTTGCCGCCGCTGCCATGTTGTGGAGTCACTGTTTGTGAAAGCGAAACTACTTTGTTTGGCCTTCCAAAAGAGGACGATATCCGCTTCGCACTGGATAGCTGGCCAATCAGAGCACACCTCGCTTTTTTAGAATGATGAACTTTGTAAAAATCGACGTGTTTCAGAAAGGCGGGGCATAGAGGAGAAACAATAATGTACATTATATGAAAAATAATGTGTTTTTTTAACCTTAAACTGCATAAACACATTGCATTACACCAAATACACAAAATAATGTTATTTTTAGCAACGTAATATGACCCCTTTAAGCATGACATTATAAAGAAAACGAAAAGAAATTTCCTAAATTATATAATCGACATTTATATTTTTTTATGTTAAATAATTCAGTTAAATAATTCAATCTTTAGAAATCATAAAGAAACTAATAATATCAAATTATGTTCTTCAAAATTATTGCGTTAAACCTATATCATTGGCTTTTATATAGTTTTAATATATTGCAATTAAATAATTCAATCTTTTTCTTTTTTCAATCAAATTTTTATTTATTTTTATTGTTTATTTTATTTAAGTTTTTTATTTTAATTATTTTGATAAACTTGCATTTATTGGCTTGTATTTGTTTTACATTTTATATTGCAATGATAATTTAATCTTTACAAATCAGAATGAAACTAATATGTTTTTTTATTATTGTGCTCATCATTCAATCGATATCTTTTGACATTTAACATCTTGAAAAATCTTTTTATTTATTTATTTATTTTTTATTAATTTTTTCGAAGGTCTCATTCCTGGAGTCCTTTTAAAAAACCCTGGTTTAATTGGTCTTATCTCAAAATGTCATTAAGCGTAACAAGCTTTGGTAAAGTGTGCTTGGCCTTAACGTGTCTGGCCTATCCCAGCAAACATGCTCATCACAGAACACGCTCTGGGTCAAATCTCGTAAATTACGTGTCACAATCGTTCCTGCAGATGTGGCTTCTGTCTGTTACTGATTTTCCTGTCTGTTTCTCTTTTGCCTTTCTTTGTTTACAGTGACACATAAAGCGTCATCAGGGTGATTACATCTGACAGCACTCCAATACACACACACACACTGGCCAGCCAATCACACAGACACAAAAACATATCATCTCATTCATCTTCATGCCACGCAGCACACATTTCGATTACACAAAGAGGAAAAGAATACTGTTTTAGTTTTTCTCCGCTGACAGTTTTCATAAATAGTATCAAGTCTACCGTCAGTCCAAGCAAAGCATTGCAAACATGAGATTGTTCGATCAATTTCAAACAGACTGTTCAAATCGACTCTGTAACATTTGTTTCTATAAACACTGGTGCATTTAGGTTATAAATCTTAATCTGCACGTGGGCGGTTTTACCGCACAAGACACCCGTGTCTAAACACCTTTGTCTCAGCTTCTGAAATATAGTTCAGGAAGTTTAAGTAACTCTAGTCCCCTCTCCCTAAGGACTTGACTGTGAATGGTGCTGCGTAGGGCTGGTCAATATGGGCAAAAATATTATCACATTATTTGTTTCCATATCATACAATATCAATATTTATCACAATATTAATTTACCATTAATGGGGACAGACATGCTTTCCACATTTTTTGGATGAATATTTATTGTTTTTAACAGTGAATAATAAAAACCAGTGAAAATTAAATGTAAAAAAAATGCAATGATGGGATAGACAGTAGTTAATAAAACA
>NW_015627540.1:418507-419315 GCF_001515625.1 Sinocyclocheilus rhinocerous
ATTTCAAAAAGTGAAACTTTCATATATTCTAGATTCATTACATGTAAAGTAAAACATTTCAAAAGTTTTTTTATTATTTTTATTTTGATGATTAGAGCTTACAGCTCATGAAAGTCAAAAATCCAGTATCTCAAAATATTAGAATCTTTCATAAGATCAATCAAAAGAAGGATTTGCAAAACAGAAAAATTCATTTATGCACTCAATACTTGGTCGGGGCTCCTTTAGAACAAACTCCAGCATCAGTGAGGTGTGGCATGGAAGCGATCAGCCTGTGGCACTGCTGAGGCACTATTGAGCCTTCAGCTCGTCTGGATTGTTGGCTCGACTATTTCTCATCTTTCTCTTGAAAATATCCCATTGATTCCATATGGGGTTCAGGTCAGGCATTTTTTAGATGCACCTGTGTGTATATATATATATATATATATATGGCTTTACACGTTTATTAGACCTTATTAGAGAATGAATGTAAACATAACTTCTCATTCACAATTAAACTGAAAGTGTGAGCTACTTTTTAATTTAGGGCCCATGAAATTTATTTTATTTTCCCATAAATTCCATGTTTTCCATTTAATTTTTTTCTAGATTCTGTTTTATACAAATTTATCATCAAAAATGATGCCTAATGAAATTAATACGTACAACTTCAATCAATTCTTAATAATTCAATCAGATTTTTAAAATGTAATCAAATGAAAGCATAATTAATTTACAACAAAACATTGCATATTTTTATTTATTTATTTATTTAAAATAAAATGTTGTGCAAAAAAAACTGTATAAATGGATACTATAAAAAAAA
>NW_015627540.1:419398-440642 GCF_001515625.1 Sinocyclocheilus rhinocerous
TGTAAATATTCTAATATTTTGAGATACTGGATTTTTGACTTGCATGAGCTCTGATCATCAGAATTAAAACAATTTTTTTTAAATGTTTTACTTTACATGTAATGAATCTAGAATATATGAAAGTTTCACTTGAGCTACTTTTTAATTTAGGGCCCATGAAATTTATTTTATTTTCCCATAAATTCCATGTTTTCCATTAAATTTTTTTCTAGATTCTGTTTTATACAAATTTATCATCAAAAATGATGCCTAATGAAATTAATACGTACAACTTCGATCAATTCTTAATAATTCAATCAGATTTTTAAAATGTAATCAAATGAAAGCATAATTAATTTACAACAAAACATTGCATATTTTTATTTATTTATTTATTTAAAATAAAATGTTGTGCAAAAAAACTGTATAAATGGATACTATAAAAAAAACCTTAGAAAATGGATACAAATATCTTGATTAAGTGATATTCCTAAAATAATAATAATAACTATAATTACTATTATAATAATAATAATAATTATTATTATTATTACTTTGAGGAGGAAATTTTTTGTATACACTTATCATATAAGTCTGTCATGATTTCTTCACATTAAACCAAATTTTTATTTAAGTGGTTTGCTCTGCAGATCCTTAAGTTTCAGAGTGTATTTGACGGCAGTTTTTCTCAAATGAAATGTTTAAAAACTTGACTCAGAACAGATGTGTTCATGTCTTCATATATGACCGCAAACGCTGCGAGTGTTATGTGCGTTTGAGTTTGTGTAGTAGACGAAACTACGCCACTCATTTACACAGAGACACACAGAACATGCAGACTTATTAGTGACATGCACTGACTGGCTGTTGTTGCATTTATTTCTGCTGTGTGATAGGCTGTTAGATTAATCCACATCGAGTAAAAATGTCCAGAACTTATCATTGTTATCAAAATAAGTTTTATTGCCATCTTGAAATGGTATATTTATCGCCTAGCCCTAGTGCTGCAAATGCAAAAATCTGTCCTTATTAAGCTTTTTTTCTCTTGAGGTTTGACCTGTAGCCATATGGTATATAATCAGTCTTGTATGACCAATAGTATTACAAGTGCGATTACTGGGCCGTACAGGCGTGGGAAGACATAGTAGTTGGTCTATCACACATTCCTTCCGCCACCTACCTGTATTAGATGACCTCCTAAACAACTCCAATAACCCGACCACTGACAGACGGACAGATGAGACACTACTCTGGGGGTCTGCAGACGTCTGAACGAAAGAAACGCGTGAGGGACGAGAAGGAATGAGGGATGATTGAGAGAGCAGAGCGCAGACAGCGGAGGGAAGCACTGACTGACATTAGATAAATCTCTCAGCATTAGGATCTCTGCTAGACCATTAGCAAAGTCATCATCACGTGTTGTTTTTCACCCTGTCTGCGTCCCCCAAATGTGTCCTGTGCCGGTGTCTGGAGCTTCCCCAAGTGCTATTAATTGTCAACTTGTTCAACGTAGTTACAAAATACACAGTTGATCACGTAGCCAGGCACCACAATATTTGCCTGCAGAGTTTTATTCTTGGTGGAAACAGCTTGGAGGAGCAGTCGTTAATAATATTAAATTATATAACATCATATTCTAATGAATAGATTTGGCTATTATTGATTTCTGTGAGGACGAATCATAAGCTACACCTGACATTCTAAATTTGTGGAAACAGTTTCTGGAGGATGCATTTCTTTTCTAGTATAACAATGTGCCTGTACACGTTGTAAAATATTGATTATTTGGTTTTTATGTATTTGTGCAGCATTGGCCATCCTGCAAATATTCAGCTTTTTGCTGAACTCATCTGCATAATTTGGACTCTGTTGTTAATTTTTAAAATTCATAATGTGTTAAGTTAAAAGGTTCTCTGTGTCAGTGCTTTTTCACATTTCAACCGTGGCAAAAGATATGTTTTCTCTGAGTTGGAAATGAGTTCTCAGACTATATTAAAGGCAGGGTATGTGATTTTTCAAAAACACTTTAGAAAACTGATTCGGGCCGAATAGCAAAACAAACTTGTAGCCAATCAGCAATAAGGGGCGTGTCTACTCGTGATGTGGAGGAGAGCGACAGAAAGATAGAGATGGCGGATAAAAAACAAAAGAGGAAAACGTCTGCGGAACGATAAGGCAAGAAGTAGGACCTGTGTAAATATCGGATCAGCTTTCCAGCGCTGGAGAGAACTCAAGGAGCGGAGGCCTGCGATCGGACGCCGAGGTTGCTTTGTTTCTTCTCGATAGGTGAGTAACACCGTGTCTACAACAGCTAAAGTCTGCCTACACTGGACGCGATCAAACGACCGTTGAAAACCATTTGAAATGTGTGTCAGCACGTCATAAATAGAACCCGGCAGCAGTTTTCTGTCGGGGATTTGTTGCGCCGCGCCGCTCACGTCCGTAGACACGGTGTAACATTGGTTTTGCTTTGTTTCACAGAACTAATCGTTGCCTGGGTTGCGTACGTATATGTGGGGCGGAGCTATCAGAATAGGGGCAAGACCCTTTTGGGGTAGGGGCGTGTTTGTTTTGGTGATTTCAGATATCAACATTGGCTACCAGAAATCACTTACTCTGCCTTTAATTGTCATGTGATAAAAAGACTGTGTACCATGAAATACACTGAGAAAATTTGTTTGGTGTAGAAACAATTTTCGCTCAGAAATTGCTAGTAAATTTTACAGTTAATTAAGAAATGGCAAGTAACACATTGAATTAAACATGGAATTTTGAAGTAGAATATACTCCAAATAACCTTTCATTTATTTACTTCAAAAAATAATTTTTCAAATTAACTCAAAATATTTTTTTTACAGTGTAGCAGACGAAATGTGCATGCAACAAGACCGTGTAGTCCGATTCACAAACAAATGAGATGGTTTTTTTAGTGATGATACATGAACATGATGCATGACAAGTGTAGCTCAATTCTTAAAACGAATGATTCTTATTAAAAAGGTTATTTTAATGAATAGTTATTAGTTTGAATGTCTGTCCCGTATAATTTACAGCATTAGCAAAGAGAAATTCTTTGATATGTACAGTACACTATCATTCAAACGGTTTGGGATCTATAAGATATTTTAATGTTTTTTAAATAAGTTCACTAACGCTGCATTTATTTGATCAAAACACACAGTGAAAATAGCGAAATTCTGATATAAAATTACAATTTAAACAACGTATATTTTTCTATTTGAATATATTTAAAAATGTAATGTATTCATGTGATGGCAAAGCTGAATTTTAAGCATCATTACTCCAGTCTTCAATGTCACATGATCCTTCAGAAATTATTCTAATATGCTGATTTGCTGTTCAAGAGACATTTCTAATCATTATCCATGATAAAAAAAACATTTTTTTTACTTAATAGTTTTTGTGGAAACAGTGACCTTTTTTCTTTTTTCCCCATTATTTGAAGAATGGGAATTTCAGAGGAACGGCTTTTACTTGAAATAGATTTTGTAAAATTGTAAAAATCTCAAAAAAGAAAAAAAGAGCAGTAGCATAAGCAACGTGGACATTATAACTGAAATAAACCCAAATCAGAATTAAATCAAATCAGAAACCAATTGAATCAAGAGTTGTGCATTAGAAATCTGTATCAATACCTATATTCCTAGTGCACAGAGTTGTCCATATTTACTTAGGTGTGGAAGAACTTGAACAGCCTGCATAAGCATTCAGACTGTACGCAGAACCTATGGAACGCATGCTTGAATTTCTTGGTTTTAAGAGTCATATTCAATTGAGCACCAACTGCTGTTGAGGGAGCAGGAAGTCAAGCTTTGACTGAAGATTTATTATTATCTGAAAATATGACTTCTTTTTTTCATATTTCCAGCAAAATGTCTGGATTTATTTCTGTCTGAGTGGACTGTGGAAATCTACTAAGGTGCGACCAGCAGTAAAGAGTAGACCTCATAAGTCTTTGAGAAGATTAAAACAAGTAAGTCCATTGTCCAGCATCTATACATGCTAGCATACCTGCCCCTCTCTCAGATCTCATATAGAGTGCCAAAGCCATTCAGCACAATGGGTCCAGACCCACACTCTCAGTCACAAAACCCGTTTGTAACCGGAGAAAATTGCTGAGTGCAAAATCATATCCCTTTGATCAATGGCACATGGTGGTTTTGGTATCAGTTTTCTGGGATGTAGAGGAAGCATTTATACAGGTCATTTGTTGCTTCCAGTGTAGTGACACGTCCAAAGACAACACTTAAATCAACAGTCATCCACACTGGCAAGTCCATCTATTGCTTTCATCTGTTGTAATCTGTATCAGTGTTGACTGTGATTCCATTTGTGTCTAAAATATTAAAGTTAATAACTCTCTTTTCAGCATGACTGATGCTCAAATTGTCGACCACCCCTGCTGGATGGCGCTGCCTCTTAGCCTGAATTGAATTTGATGTGAAAAACTGAGCTTTGTGAGGTAATGTGTAGATGAATGGACAGACTCACTGGTTATATGTAACAACATATACAGTGCAATCAGTCCGGTTGTTGTTTTAATCCAGTTTTTTTTATGAACAGATTCATGAATCAGTCTCCGATTTGATAACTTGTTAGTCTTGTTTAACATATACCCTGAAAAACATGTTAAAATTTTCAAAGTTGTAAATAAAACAAAGATTGTTGAAGTCTGTTTTACAATAAATAACTAAATAAATACATAAATGCAGTGTTCGAACTATACCGTGGACTTTGGGGGAGCCCACCTGTTTTTTTTTTTATAGTAGGGGGTGGGGGTCTCAATAGCTCAATTTATACTTGCTGTCTCTTTGTAATTGTTTGTGAAATTTACTTGCATATTTGATTGTTGAAAATTGTTTCAACAAATTTTAATTAGGTTCCATTTTGTTTTAACCTGTAAATGTAAAATCTAACGTGGTAGCCAGTGTTATTGTCAACTAAAACTAGAATGATTAAAAATCTTTTTTGATAATTGAAATAAAACTTAAGAACTTAAAAAATGTACATGAAAATTTTAAATGTTGCCTTGGCAAATAACTGTAATAAATTAAATTACTAAAATTACTCAAACTAATACTGAAATAAAAATAAATTAAAGTTACACTAAAATATATATATATATATACAGTATATGTATATTTTTTGCTTTTAAAAATTACTAAATTATAAAAATAAACTACTCCGTGCTTATCAGACTTTGTTGCTTGCAATATAAAAGTTTGATTTGGCCTATTTGATTAGATTTGAAACGGCTGATCATATCTATAAACATTCTGCAAACACTGCTGCTGCATCAGTATGAAAGGTTCGTTTATCATGTGGGGCAAACTTGTAACAGCGCTAACAATGAAAGCACACATTTGGCTAACAGGGGCGATGGAACACACCTGAACGTATCTTGGGATTTAATTTATTCCATAAGCTTACGTTTTACTATTATTTTAAAAAAATTGGCCCCTTTTTCCCTTTTTCCTGTTTATTTTGTCCAAAAAGCAAAAGAGGTCTTTGTCAGACAGCCCTTTGAGAAGTTCAACAATCAAAGAGCCTTCTCATTGGAACCAGATGACACTTCTTCTGGCCCGCACCACAGCTTTGGAAAAAGAGACAGGGTTGAATGACCTCTTAGATGGCAGTGCAATTTCGTTTAAAACCAACTTCTGAAATTGTTTGCATATTCATATGATTCGTGGTTTGTATTTGCAGAATATGACAGCAGTTGAGTGAGACTGTTGAGTTTATGTGGTCACTGTGGTATTTTGAAGTTTATCATACATATCAGTTTGGTAAATCTTTGGAGTTCCAACTAAATGATGTGTTCGCATAGACAGTGAACAGGCTTAAATGATATTAAACACAGGCTTTAGCAACCCTACCAATGGTGGGCTGCTAAACTGCAGGCGTGTTGACTAACATTGTAATTCTGGTGCTGATGTTGAGTCAAAACATTTGCCGATGCGATACTTCCAATTCAGACCTTCATAGAATACTCTAGCCCAAGATATTAAGCACAAAACTTGTTTTTGTTGCTCATTCACTCATTGTTCTGAATTTCAATTAGGATGACAGTGTCAAACTTGAAAATGTAAATGTAAACTAAATACAACAAAAACACCCTAATTTGCATAACCAAATTAAAAGCATAGTACATGCTGTAGTACAAGTACTGAAACTGATAAGAGTTTTATGTTTTTCATTTTAATGAATTGTCTGAATTAACCAGTTTACTAAAATGAATCTGACTTTATAATGTTACATATAATATGAGAGGAAGGTCTGTTTAAGATGAACTGATTCATTAGAATGAATCAGATGTTCTGATGCTACATATGAAAGGCAAGTCTGTTTAAGAAGAACCGATTCACTACTGATTACTGACTTTTCAATCTTATATATGTGAGAGAGGACTGTTTAGAATGAACTGATTCACTAGAAAAAATTAGACTTGCCAATGCTATGAGAGAGCGGACTGTTTGGGTAAACTGATTCACTAGAATAAAAAAGATCTTGTAATGCTACATATAAAGGGGAGGTCTGTCTAAGATGAACTGATTCACTAGAAAGAATCAGACTTTCTGATGCTACACATGAGAGGGATTGTCTGTCTAAGATGAACCGATTCACTAGAATGAATCAGACTTTCCAATGCTATATATGAAAGGGAGGTCTGTTTAAGATGAACTGATTGACTAGAAATGAATCAAACATTCTGATGCTACATATTCACTAGAATGAATCAGACTTTCTTACTTTCAGACTTCACTACGTGAGACATTTGATTAAAAGCAGCAGCAATATAGCATTTAGCTGTGCCACTCTACTACTTGTTAGATAAAATAGCTATTTACTAGAAAAGCTACATTATTATGAAAATAGGTCTCGTACTTCACTTCGGTTGCACACAAATCTGAATCATTGGCGACTATTAAAAAAGATGTGGAGAGCTCAGAGCGGGTGCAATATTACACCCATGCCCGCAGTTTACCCAGCTGCTTTGCATGTTTAAAACAAACTCAACATCTGCTTTTACTTCATGTTTTACTTTTGGAAAGGCGGGTGAAGGGTTGAGTGAATGGGCTGACTGAAAACAACACTGCTGCCAGTTTCTTCTGGGTCATACGAGCAGGATATTAGACAGGGATTTGGATATTCTAGAGTTAGCTTAATTTGTGACTGGAAATATCTGTCTTTGTGATTCCTGCCGTCGCACAGCAGGAATTTATTTAGGTTTAAGACCCTGGACATGGTCGACAGAAATAAAGTGTTGTTTTTCCCCTCTCTTTTCCTTTCTAAGTCATTTCTGGTGACAGTCACCTGCTGTGATGTGGTACTCCCTCCATAGTCTGACCTTTATCCGGAGTAATCGCTTTAAGTCTTGAGTAATTGCTCCTGTGCTCACCAGCGGACCAGGAAAAGATGAATGATCTGTTATTCCATAACCCAGCTCGGCTCTCCTCCTAACTAATTACTCACTTACCCACAGAAAACAAACAAACACTGCGCTGAACTTTACTCTACTATATTGACGGTTCCGCCTCCTCCTTTTCCCCAAAGAGAAGCGCCTCTGAATGTATCCCAATAAACTTTCCACCTCTCCTTGGTTCAGCCGGGTCCGTCCGACTTTGTGACCCAGCTGTTTGGTGCTGCTCCATGCGTTAATTACGAGAACTGACATTTAGGGTAGCCCTAAAAATAACCGTAATAACGCACTGGTGATGGTGATGAGGAAGTGTTGATGCCCTGCTTGACGGGTAGCAAAGAAACGCCCCACTGTTTCCTCTAGCTGTCAACCCTGGCAGCGCAGTGACCCTGGTGACAGGTGTGGATGGTGGGTGTTTGTTTTGAAAGCACTTAGTGCTCAGTTGCCCCTCAACTCCACATCTCTCTAGCACTACACCTCCTTGGAATGTCTGGCATTCTGCACTCTCGCAGCATCATGTTTTTTTTTATGTTGTTGTTATTTTTTCATAGAGAAAGGATCTCATAACTAAACAAAACACTTGAAGTACAAATAGGCGAGAGAGTGTCCAAAACAAGTACAAATAGGTGAGAGAGTGTCCAAAACAAGATGCTCTTTGTTGTGCAATTAGAGTGAGATCCCAAATCCAGGCACGTCTGTCATGGCCGCCGCTAAGCAGTGCGCAGTGTGCGCAAAGGAACACAAGTTGCATGCAGTTTGCGCTTAGCTGCTCCTGATGGAGATAACCTTCATAATCTGGCACTGGCACACTGATGAGATGTGCTCTATGCCTGTACTCGAGGTGTTGACTAGGTTGGGCTCATGGGCCGTACAGCTGCAAACTGCACAAATCCAGCAGTCAATCAGAGCTGCAGTGAGCAGAATGAACTGGAGACAATGTGCCTTGCAGTTTACTGCTATGTATAAGAGCTTTTGAGGGATTTTTCTCTTTGGAAAAATAATTAATATTGCATGCAAGAATGTTGCAGTTTTTTATTTTATGTAGTAGTTTTTGTTGTTTTTTAAATGAATGTACATGACACACACACACACACACACATATATATGTGTGTGTGTGTGTGTGTGTGTGTGTGTGTATATACATTAAATTAGTTAATTAATAATAAGAAACCAATTTAATTCATGAATAATATATAAAATGTAGAAAATGATACTAATTAATAATTAATTTAATGCACAATTATGTGTATAAGCACACACTTTTTAAAATAATGAATTAAATCAGATTATTAATAATATTAAACTAATTTAATTCATTTAATAATAACAATGCTATAATAATATAATCATAATTGAAATAATAATAGTATATACTGTAATATAAAATAATTATATTTTAATTTAATTTATAATTATATGTATATGCACGCACTTTATTAAAATGATGAATTAAATCAGTTTAATTACAATTATAAACTGATTTAACCTATTAGATAATTTATTATTTTAATAATAATAATTCATAACAACAACAAATATAGTTATATATAAATATATATATATATATATATATAAATTAAATACTACACACATGCAGACAGACAGACAGACAGACAGACAGATAGATAGATAGATAGATAGGTTTAATCTTCCTCACTTTTTTAATGCACTGACAGTCATCTCTCTTCAAATATCTCACCAATATGAAATATAGCATCTTTTTGAAACAATATGCTCATCACACAACAACAGCTCGGTATTCTGATTAACTTGCTGTTGTCTAGTTCGTGAAGTGGTGTATGATAAATGAGAGTACACTTGTTTAGCTCATGGATTGGACTCTCTCTAATGTCCTGTAAGGCTAGGAGGCTTTGCTTTCATCACGCAGCCTAATGAGAATGCAGCAGCAGTCTAAACCACCATGGTAATAGCCTCTGAGGTCAGACAGCACATGTCAATACATGCGTCCAGGTCGAAATATCTTTGATGTGTTCTAATGGTGTGCTCAAATCCCAGAGACAAGCAGAGTTAGGAAAATCAAATGATACCATACAAATCAAATAGATTAAAGGATATAAACAAGGCTGAGGAGAGGGAGACTTGCGTGCACATCTGAGATCTGTTTATAATTTCAGTGACGATGAATGAAATAAAAGTTTCAGTACCTGCATTTTTAGTGCTAAATCAAAGAACAATCCATCATGTTGTGTGTCGATCGAATGTGCGTGAGCTGAGGTTTCGTGGCGCTCTCTGTCATTAAAGTTTAAGGTAATCTGTTTTAGTGTTGCATGCAAGTAGACCTCCGTCTAGAGCGCATGGCTTGAGGACCTGATGATACTTCCTGACCAAATGTTTAATTTCTCGCCGCTCAACCACATGCACATTCAAAAGGCTTTAGATGTATTTTTATGAAACTTTGTAAACAAGTTTATCACTAGCATGAACCCTTAAAGGAAATTTCCACCCTCAGACACTTTAAGACTGTTAAACAAGACATCCACTTGCCCAGCACAACGCCTTTGTTTTGAAGTTTTGAGCTGCAGTAATTTATTTATTTGTTTTTGTTTATTCGTCTTTTGAAGTAAAGTCAGATCAGTGGTTTGTTAATGAGCATCCACCTATGTCCTCTGGACATTTTAAATGATTTTTTACATTTAAAAAATCGAAAGAACCTTTTTCGACTATAAAGAACCTTTTCTGCATTTGAAAGGTTCCATGGATGTTTAAAGGGGTCATATGATGCGATTTCAATTTTTCCTTTCTCTTTGGAGTGTTACAAGCTCTTGGTGCATAAAGAAGATCTGTAAAGTTGCAAAGACTAAAGTCTCAAATCCAAAGAGATGTTCTTTAAAAAAGTTAAGAGTCAACCACGCCTACCTAAAACGGCTCGTTCTAACACACCCCCACATATCTACATCACTATGTGGAAAAATGCCTCGTTTATAATGGGTTTTAATGTTTTTGTCTCATCGCTCCGGCCCGACAGGGCATCACAGTATGGTGAGGGGCGTAACATTTCCGTCACACGCTTGAGGTATTCGGCCAAATGCACTGGATAGCTGGCCAATCAGAGCACACCTCGCTTTTCAGACCACTGAGCTTTGTTAAAATCGACGCGTTTCAGAAAGGCGGGGTATAGAGGAGAAACAATAATGTACATTATGTGGAAAATAATGTGTTTTTTTTACCTTAAACCGCATAAACACATTGCATTACACCAAATACACAAAATAATGTTCTTTTTAGCAACGTCATATGACCCCTTTAAGGTTCTTTATAGAACCATTGATACCAATAAGGAACGTTTATTTTTAAGAGTGTATCTATGCATAATTATTCATCTTTATTATTTATCTTTATTATTCATGTTATGTATTATTCATCTTTAGGTCATGACCCACCAGTTGAGGTCCACTAATCTACAGCTCAATACACTCCCTGCTTAAGCAGTTCAGAGGAAATGTCGCTGGCACAGGGTGAAACAATGTCACTCACTGGTGTTGTTTACTGCTCACCAAAGCACTGAAACCACTTGTATTTGCTTGAGTCAGAATAGCATGGAAAAAGCTGGCCCAAAAGTGAAAATCGTAGTCATTTTCAGTAACATATCACCATGAGAAGCGTTTATAGCAGTGAAAAAATACTGCAATTACCATGGCAATAATTCTTTAAAGAGACCGCTGCCTTGGTATATGTTAATGTAAACACACGAGTTGCATGTTCACGTTAACTGAAGTCATATGTGTACTGTATCTCATTTGTGACTGATTCTGATGTAATGTATGAAAGGCCTATCAAATGACATGCTAACAAAGGAATGGAACCTAAAAGGCCATACAGAAAATTGTGATTAAATCACTGTACATAACGGCTTAAATTTCGGAGTGTTCCCCACACAAAGCTATCGTATGACTTTCGTTAGACTTAGAAAATAGTCATAGGCAACTTTTATGGTGCTTTTTTTGAGCTTTACAGTCTGTGGTCACTGTAAAAAGAATAATGGCTTTCTTGGAAGAAACTGATTCCCAGGAACATCCTCTACAAAGTTGAGAGTGTTTCCATTTGGACCTTAGTTTGAAAAGAGCCACATGACCATCACAAAGCTCTTTCAATCTAATCTGAGAATTTTTAAAAAATATATAAAACCTTTCCTACTTGAGTCATAGTCCTTTGTGTGCATTTAAATCAAACTGAATGTGTACTATTTGTAATTTTTCCCCCAAAACAAATCTGTTTTGTCAGAACAGAGACTTGATTGGAAACTGCTGTACGGCCATCATCCCATCAATATTGTGCAAGATTTGCCTGCAACCATTCAAATCAAATATCCGAAGTGCAATGCATCCAGTTGTGTTCATTTGTACTTATTAAACTCTCATGTCTGCAGCATTAGTAAGATGTTGTGCAGGGGTTGAGAGAGCCGTATGACTACTGTTGAGTTTGCGTCACGGCTCTAAATGATATCTGTCATCGGTTTAGCCCGTCCGGGTTTCAGTTGTTTTCTTACTTTGAGAGCGTGCGACGGGCAGTGGGCACTCGAGGAAGTGGTTTTCTGTCACTGCACTTGAAGGTTAATGCATTTAAGGCTCTACATGTGTCTGTGATTGTGGTTTGACTGGGGAGAAGGTTCTGTTCATTGATGAAAAGCTTCTCATGTGCTCAACTAAGGCCAGCTGAGGGGAAAGGCTCTGGGAAAGCAAAACTACAGCACGTTTTGGCCAGTGCATTTATTCTGAATATTCATTTTTCACCATTGAGAAACCGTATAATATATCATGTATCACCATGTTAACTAGGTGCAACATGATAAAACATATGTTCCATGTTAATCCATATTTTTATTATTTTTTTGCAGTGACATTTTGTCAGTTCTTTTTTTGTCAAATTGTAGTAGCTGGTCCCACCAACTTTAAAATATCATTGCTCCGAAATCCTCCTAGTTGAATTTTGTATCATTCAGATGTGGTTTGTTGGTAAGTCAGGTGGTAGATCAAAGGTTGCTGGCCGGGTTGTTCTGCAGATTTTGGAGAGCCACCTGCACGTGAGGTTTCAAGGGAGTTTTGTAATGGTTTGCTGGAACCTTCTGCTCCCTTGCCAGTACAAGTAAACACCTGTAAACCTGCTACGCTTCCACTGAAAAACGCTGTCAGGGATCATAATGTTCACATTCTCACTGACTGAGACAATAGCTATATCTGCGCTCCCTCTCTCTCACTTCACTTATCTCTCTCTTTTTTTCCTCTTCTCTCTTATTTATTTATTTATTTATTTTGTATTCACCTAGTAACACTTTGCAGAATAAAGTAAGTAAATAGGTACTTGTTGTATTATGACTACAGGTTGTGGGTTCATTCACTTGCCCGTGGTTTTGCTTAATGTCATTTATTGAGCCAGCTATTTTTTTATTTGCCCTGTGGCCAGGAAAACTGTTAAAAATGACTAAAATATGATGATTATTATCCAAATATTGAGGTGAGCGGTTAAAATGGTTGCTACGCCCCCGATTTAAACTTACTGTGAATTAAGCACTAGAAAGCACTGGGCATCAAAGGCTGTGGAGAGCAGAAAATCTCCATCATTGCAGTGAAAGCTTTGGAAAAGTGACGCAGGGAAACCATTAGAAGCTTGAGGTGGTCCAAGAAAAACCATTAAACATGTGGCAATTAAAAAAACTGTATAAATCTAGTATATTTTTCTACGTGTGAACAGCAGTTGATCCTGCTGGCATTGGCTGGCAACGTCCTGCTGAATTTCCAGAATGAAGTAGAGGCTTTAGAAATCCCTTTCCAACATAGGCTTTTCTCTCAATTCGAGCAGCACCGCTGTCTAAAACAGCCCGGAATGAAATATTCAGATGGAACCTTGTGTGAATGCAGAAGATGGGGAGAAATGGGGGATAAAAGTCTTCTTTAAGATGCTGCCAGACTGAAGTTTCCTAATAGTGCCAAGGGCATACATCTTGAGAGGTTTAATAAAATCCATAAATTGCACGTGGGATGTCTGGGATTGTGTGGCGGATGGGCAGCAGCATTGCAGGGCAAATGAGAAGCAGTCTATGAGGGAGCTACAAGAAGAGAGCAGAGGTCACCACTCACACGCTCATTAATATTACACTGATCTCAGGTCCGGTTTCAGACTCCCGGTCTCCCGTTTACACAGACATCGGGGGCCGCAGGACACATGACAGCATGGTGATGGACAGCTCTGTTGTGTAACTGTTAACTAAACAGTGCATTTCACAAAATACCACAGGAAATGTGAGGACGAATTCAGCCTCTTTGATTAAAAAGGAATTTGCTTAGAAAATGGAGGCATTATCTTTTTTCTTATTAACAAGATAAATTCCTTTTTCCTGAGATTCGCTTTTTGGTGATGACAGTTTGTTTAAAGACGTGTATCTGTAACATGTCTTTGAAGACCTCATTTCTCATTTCTTTTTTGATAGTACATCTTTAAATAGAATCCTCCCAAAAGGAAGTCTCCTTAAAAACACAGAGGTCAAAATCCAGTTTACTTCTCATTAGTAATCATAATAAGTATTCATATGTAAAGTGTGGTTGTAGCAAATGTACATTTCGGTAGGTTTGCATAGACATTGAAGCATTTTTAATGCACTGACAATCTGTACAACACTCTTAAAAATAAAGGTGCTTCACGATGCCATAGAAGATCCTTTATGTTTAAGTGGTTCCATAAAAAACCTTTAACATCTGACGAACCTTTCTGTTTCACAAAAGGTTCTTTGTGGTGAAAGATAGTTCTTCAGATTATAAAAAGGTAAGAAAGAGATGGTTCTTTAAAGAACCTTTGACTGAATGGTTCTTCTATGGCATCGCTGTGAAGAACCTTTCAAAGCACCTTTATTTTTAAGAGTGAATGTAAGCAATGAACATATGAACAACTTTAGAGACATGCACATGCTTATGAATCCATTTTAGAATATTGAATTCATGAAATTAATGTTAATTACTTGATACTGATTTTTGTATCTATTGAATTGATGACATTAATTAGAAGTGTTCAGTGCCCTCACAGTTATTTAACATTTAATTAATTTTAACATTGCATGTATTACATTATTTATTTGTTTTGTTAAATTAATTTTATTTGTGCATTATAATCCAAGTCTTCACAAGCCATATGATATATCTGTGTGAAAAAATACTACTTTTATTTTTAATGAATAGAAAATATCTATATAATTATATATTGTAAGCAAAATTATTATCATTGTCTATATGTCAAATTGTCTGTTTAATGCATATTTTTTATTAAAATGTCTATAGTGAAGTATACAGGTAACTATTCAGATTTATTTTTTAAAATATAATATGAATATCAGAAACCGTTGACCATTTTTTTAATTCCTAAAGCTATATGTAACTATCTTGTTTTATGTGCTTTTAATACATTCAAATTGTGTGAAGATCAAAGGTTGTGAAGGCTAAAGATCAAGGTGAGCATCTCAAATATGTAATGTTAATTACTTTTATTCTGTAAACTTTATTGCTTTATTCAGCATTAAATTAATGCATTAACTATTGGCAAAATATTAAAACAAAATACTTCAGCCATGATGCCATTGACAGAGCAAGTTATATCTTAATGACTTTCTTCAAAATAACATGCAATGATTAATTGTGCACAATAAGACCAGAAACACTCAGCAAATAGATTTGCATAATAAATTTAAGTTGTTTAAAATCGTCTGCCAAATGAATAAATGTGAATAAATCTACCAGTGCTCAAAGGAAAAAGAGACCAAATCTAAATTCACTGCTCTAAAGTCCTGGCAGAAAGGCTTTATTAGCCCACCCAGCACCTGTACTTCAGTATGCCAAGTTGGTAATCAAACCTTACTCAGCATTGAGCGCCACATGTAAGGTGCCTATCCAAAGAATGACCTAAGACTGATGCAGTCACACAGTGTGCTAAAACACACAAACACTTGATTGGGCGTCTCTGGTGGAGAGGGTGTGATGAGAGAGCACAGGCTGCGGGAGAGGTTTTTGCAGCTCGTTAAACGCTCTTTAATCACGTCACGCAGCATGCCAGCACTTAAACCCCTTTTTCTCTCTGTCTCCTCCTAACAATCGCGAGATGCTTGATAAATGTATTTAATAACTTCAGGAAACGAGAGCACTTACGTTAACCATCAATCTAGCCGGAGGTTTAAAAAAAGAGACAGGGATTCCAAATCCAGGAGATTTGGCTTCGGTTCTTACAAGCCTTTTCCAGATATGTCTAGACAAATTGGTGGTGGAGATGTGTACCAGTGTGGGTTTGTGCCTGGCCTGGGTAGCCAGTGTCTTTAGCATGAGACAGACTCACTTATCTGAGCAAAGGGGATGTTTGTGTCCTTCAGGACTCATGAGAACACTTTGCCTCCTCTTTGACCTCTATATTTGCACATGCAAAGAGCTTTATTGTAATTTTAACTGTAGTGTGTGATTCAATATTGCATTTAAGGTAATGAGCTTTAATCATATTTCAAAGATGGAAGTAATTATAAAGATATACAAGTCCTATTTAAGTGGGTCAAAAAACACTCTAATTTCATTTAAGACAATTAAGTTTCAGAAAACATTACATTCGGTTTGCACTTAAGTATATTGTTTTAAAGTATATTATGTATGTATTATGTTTTTAAAGTACTTCTTTTTCACAATGAATAGTTCACCTAAAAAATGATTTTTTTTTTCCATTTACCCACATGTAATACAAAACCTCTATGACTTACTTTCTTCTGTGGAACACAAGGTGAATTTTGACTTCACACAGCTCCAAAAGCAATCAAAGTAGCATTGAATTTGTTCATTTATCTTGTGTGCTATATTCAAATCCATTTCAGTCTTCTAAAGCAATGTTATATAGCTTTATGTGACAAACAGACTCAAATAAATTAAGTAAATCACTCACTCATTCATTAGCAGTTAATCATTCCTCTTCATCACTGTTCTCATATAGGGTTCTAGTGACGCAGGTTTAACATCAACAAGTTGCTGGCTTCAGAAGACTTGTAATATAGCACACAAGTCTTATGTTTTTACAGACCCAATCACTATGAACAGTAATTTTATAGAAAACAGCTGCGTAAAGTTTTTTTTTTTTTTTTCAAAACATACGGGTTTGGAACAACATGACAGTGAGTAAATAAATGACAGAATTTTCATTTTTGATTAAACTGTCCCTTTAAAGGGGTCAATGATGCGATTTCAATTTTTCCTTTCTCTTTTGAGTGTTACAAGCTCTTGGTGCATAAAGAAGATCTGTAAAGTTGCAAAGACTAAAGTCTCAAATCCAAAGAGATATTCTTTATAAAAGTTAAGAGTCAGCCACACCTACCTAAAACGGCTCGTTCTAACGCAGCATCATATGACCCCTTTAAGAGAAAAAAAAGCAAGAAACATTGATTAAGGCTGCATGGAGAGTGTGGCTAGTTCAGTTTGTCTTGGGTTCAGATGAAGCGTATGTTTGTCAGTTTTGTCTTGCTGTGTGTACACAACAGCACGACTTTGATCCCTTATGTTTTCAGTGCTCCACCCACTCAGCAGCCTCAGGCGGTGTGAGGAACTCTCAAAGGTGGACGAACCCCTCCTCGAACCACAGCTGCGGGGTGTTAAAGTGTGAAACGGCTTTCGAGTGGTACTTCTGAGACA
Organism: Sinocyclocheilus rhinocerous; assembly: GCF_001515625.1. Lineage (NCBI taxonomy): Eukaryota > Metazoa > Chordata > Actinopteri > Cypriniformes > Cyprinidae > Sinocyclocheilus > Sinocyclocheilus rhinocerous. The sequence goes on from NW_015627540.1 coordinate 436,478, forward strand.
TCCATACCCAGGTTATTGAGTAAATAACAGAGTTTCTAAAAGTTTTAAAGGGATAAAGTGAAAATTCTGACAATATTTACTCACCGTTGTGGCGTTCCAGACCCATAATACTGTGGTTAATCTTCAAAACACAACTTACAATATATTTAACAAAACATGAGAGGTTTTTGTCTAGCTATCCAAAACTACAAAGGTCACAAAGGTGTTGTAAAATGATTCCACATGAATGGAGCATCCATGTTTGAGCTTTTGTGTTTATATGTGATGTGCTTTATGTATGTGTTGATCATTGTTTAGATGTGAATAAAAGGCTAAATAAAATCTGTTCATCATATAAAGGATCAAATCTCTTCACAAGACTTGAACTGCATGATTCATGTGGATTCATTTTCAACGCCTTTATGATCTTTTTGGATCTTCTAGGATTTGGTCACCTGTACTTTGAGGTTTCATTAAAATTTCCTGATAATTTACTCACCCCCATGTCATCCAAGATGTTCGTATCTTTCTTTCTTCATTTCTTCAAGGTTTTTGAGGAAAACATTCCAGATTTTTTCTCCATAGTGGACTTCAATGGGGATCAACGGGTTGAAGGTCCAAATTGTAGTTTCAGTGCAGCTTCAAAGGGCTCTACATGATCCCAGCCAAGGAATAAGGGTCTTATCTAGCGAAACGATAATTTTCTAAAAAACATTAAAATGTATATACTTTTTAACCACAAATGCTCGTCCTGCACTAGCTCTGCGATGCGCGTCCACTAGTAATACGTGAAGTTGTTGACGTACATTGCATAGCTAGTGCAAGACAAGCATTTGTGGTTAAAAAGCATATATACTGTATATATTTTTTAATTTTTTTTTAGAAAATGACTGATTGATTCGCTAGATAAGACCCTTATTCCTCGGTTGGGATTGTGTAGAGCCCTTTGAAGCGGCATTGAAAGCAGCATGTTTTCCTCAAAAACCTTAAAGGGGTCACATGATGCGATTTCAATTTTTCCTTTCTCTTTGGAGTGTTACAAGCTCTTGGTGCATAAAGAAGATCTGTAAAGTTGCAAAGACTAAAGTCTCAAATCCAAAGAGATATTCTTTATAAAAGTTAAGAGTCAACCACACGCTCCTAAAACGGCTCGTTCTAACACGCCCCCACGTCTACGTCACGATGTGGGAAGATTTGCATAACACCCCCCAAATGTTCACGTAAAGAAAGAAGGTTAACTTTGATTCTCGCTGTAGTATTGTTGCTGCCGCCGGCGCCGCTGCCATGTTGTGGAGACGCTGTGTGTTTTGTTGTGAAAGCGAAACTACTTTGTTTGGCCTTCCAAAAGAGGACACAACTAGAAATCAGTGGTTAAGTTGTATTTACAACACTGTTCCAGAACACTTCAACCTAAATATTCAGATGTTTGCACTTTGCAGTGCATTTTACGGAGGACTGTGTCTTGATCCTGGGAAGGCTGTGCACAAAGGCTGTTTCTAAGTGGGGTAATTCCAACTTTGCAAGGACAGTCTGGCACGTCTGACTCACAGTCTATAAGTACGTTTACATATTTAAAGAATTTGCCACTGATGATTCAAACGCGAGAAGCCAAATAATGTTCTTTTTAGCAGCGTCATATGACCCCTTTAATTACTTTTTGATTGAAGAAAGAAAGACATAAACATCTTGGATGACATGGGGGTGAGTAAATTATTCTGGAAGTGAACTAATCCTTTAACCTGTGTTTTGAAGATTAATTAAAGTCTTATGGGTTTGGAAAGACATTATGGTGAGTAAATGATGACAGAATTTTCATTTTTGGGTGTTTTCCATAGTCAGTTGAACAGTCTGAATAGGATGGCACTTCTTTCTGCTTTCTTTCAGTATAACCTTAAAGAAACTGTTCAAAGGGGCCCCAGCCTTTCCTCACCTGCATTACGGCTGCACCTCCAGGTCTGGTCTATCATAGAGAACCAACATCCAGTAGAGCAAGAGTTGGATTAACCCCTCTAAAGCACACATGGTGCAGTCATAAACCCTTCTCTTTACGCTGTTTACACTAACAATATCCAGCAGTGTGCGCATGTGGGTGTTTAGTGCATTATAAAACCTATAGAATGCTGCCCTCTTATTCCAGATCTGTTTCAGAGTAAATCATGGTAGTATTTGTCAGGTCTCGCATTAAACGGCGTGTTGCTCCCTCACATTCCCCCCTTGGTTTCTCAGTGCCAAAAACGATGACTGTTCTTTACTGCAGGAAGTGTGGAGGAAACCAGGCTTCATTTATGGCCACCTTATACACTAGTTCCAAGAAACAGCATTACGGCGTTCTCGTGTTTATGACCAGCAGCATGAAACGAAAGCTTGTGGAGCTTGATGCAAGTTGAGCTTAAATGCAGCAATTATTATAGAAATAGAGGCATTCTGAAGTTAGCTAAAAAGGGGAATGATGAACAAACACATGCTTGCAATTTTGCAAACTGAGACTCCAGAATATGCTCTCGGCTGTGTGTGCTCTCTGCATCATTTTTCAGATACATTTGATATAGATCCAGTATGAATTCTCAGCAAGTATAAGAAGGGATATATTTGACACATGGCCAGTGGATCAGAGACACTGGCCACATGAAATTAAAAATGCATTCAGTTATACCTTTTTTTCTATCCCAAATTCCAGCTGATGGAGCTGACCCATATGTGCTGTGTTTCTGGGACAGGACATAGAGCACTGCTGGAGCTCTGTGCAGAGGAGGATGAAGTGAATGCTTGAAGAAGAATGTGATCTCTGCTTTGGAAATTGCATTTAGTCATTTTGTACATTTTTTCCTTACCTTTGTCAACCTTTCACAATTGAACATACTGAAAATTTGCCAGCAATCAGATCTGAAGCATACATTTGGGTCGCAAAACTGGACTAAAGAAAAACAAAAATCTGAATTACTGAAAAAGTAAATAATTAAAATATAAATAATATTAATTTAAATAAATGATATATTAAATGTAATTAATAATTATTAATTTCTTAATAATTTCATTATTTATATACAAGTTTATAAGTTATTTCATTTTTTTATTTATCTTTTAATATGTGTTATGTATTAAATAGAATTCTATTTCCAATGTGTGATGACAATCACTTCAAATGCTCAACTCACTCATTGGTTTTCGGTGCACGAGTCAAAAATTATGAGTCTGTATGTTTGAAAGACTGTATGTTTGTTTTCTTGGTTTAAGTCTATTTGCACTGTTGCTCTCTCGTAGTTTACAGCAAATGTTGAGTTACTTTGACATGTCAGATTTTATTGCGTTTTCTCAATTCATTTGGGTTTCTGCTACACAAGGCATTCAAGGTCACTGTTTAATTTAATGTTAAGAAAACCCATTTCCAATGTTTGGAACCAGTGTCCAAAACTAAATTAAGCTCAACCAATACTTTTTTGGGTGTGTAATTGATTTAAACTGCAGTAAGGGGGGGGGAAACAGAGAAAACAATGCATGCTGTGGGTGAGTCATGCATTCTCAGGCGCTTCCTTAGCTGGCTGCCGAGATCCGTGCGCTCTCCAAAGATGTATTGAACTTCATGCCTTTAAGCAAGCATTTTGGTCTCCTTATCTTGACCTAAATATACCGTTCAGTACTGATTTCCTGAGTGCAACCACACACATTTTGTTGCTGGTTATTAGTTTGGCATGTGTGAGAATCCTTCTCCCATGCACTGTACCTGCTTTGAATTTGATGCAGATATCCATTTACCAAACCGCACAGGCCCCTGTCCTCCTGCTCAGCAGTCAGGAGTTGATTCAGTGTCTGATCCAGAGGAACATCTCTCCCTCTCCCCCTCTGTTTTCCTCCCTTGAATCTTCCCAAAGATGGGACAGATTTTATGGAACACTTACGATAGGAATCATTCCGAATGTCGGTGGGCTTGCGTGTGGGGCTGGGGCATGTGATGTTGGCCTTCAGTCTTCTCTCATGTGGAGAGAAATAAAGCCAGAAGAGTTTATAATAGGTCATAATATCAACAACTGGAAAAAATTTAGTGCTAATCAAGATTTTTTTTTAATATGAAATGTATGTGAGTGATTGCTATGGCACTGCTAATCAGTTGTTAAGGCATATCTATCTATCTATCGATGGATGGATGGATGGACGAAAAGATAGATAGACTGATGGATGGATGGATGGA